>NC_091821.1:359924697-360224697 GCF_038994185.2 Dermacentor albipictus
ATACCTTTAGTCATATCATAATATGGTTTGCTCGGTAGTAATAAACGCGCTATAATCTTCAATAACCTCTACGTATACCAAAGCATTTGATAAGAAACTTTGCACGACATATGTGGGGGATGCGCGTTTCCAGCCGCTGAACGATTAAGGTGGGAGTACTTAGATGGAATACTTGAAGACTAACACGGGATTCTACAAATATAGGCTGACGAAGCTTACTTACGAAATCCGCAGTACTCGGGCTATTCTACACAGTTTTTCTTGGAGTAGTGCGTTACAAGGGTTAATTGAATATGACAAAAGGAAAGGCAATGCCTGCTCTGAATTCTGGAGCCAGCGCGTATTTAGACAGCGCATGGCCAGCTAGAGCTGAAACCTAGCTTGCCAGCTCCCGCGCCGTGACATACAGCCTAGCAAGCGGTATAAACGGGCTTTAGTAGCGCATGCGGCGAATTCACAGCTGATCTTGCGCCACATGTGTCCAGCTCCAAACCTGACCGCATACGCACCGGTGTGTGAAAGCGTAGCGGCGCATGCGCTCCTCTCAACGCACGTTGCCACGGACGCATCTTGGCTCCGCACACCAGGCTACAACATTCACTGATAGGGGATTGCGTCTGTTATAGCTTTATGTGTCGTGACATTGTCATCGCCTTTCTACCAGATGGCGGCAGCATACTTTAGTTTCGCCCTGGCACTGCTGTAGCACCTCCTGGCTGGCGCTGGTCAACAATGGCGTAACGGTATTGCAGCCCGCATCGAGTGCAGCATTTGTTAGACTGTCGTAAGGGGCAATGTGCATCTAGCTTCGTCATGTGCATTGCGAGGAAGGCCAGGACTACATCGCGGCCTGCCCTCTCCTCAGTTTCATAGCATTTATGTCGGCAACACACACCAATGTTACCAGACTCACCATGTTTGAATATACGAAGCCTTTTCTTTCTTCGCCATCTCATCTAGAGTAGCATGCCAGGCCGGTCGCTAGGATAACCTCTCCAGGTACCATAAACACACTCTCGCTGTGTGGCGCATTCCTTGTAACACATGTCATTAGTTCACTTGCGTGTGCTGACAGTCCACGCGTACTTTTCTGTCGTTCTCATGGCTTGCCTAAAGCTTGTTCGTGTCGTCTTCGTCTGGTGATGAGCTTCGATAGTTGGTCGCTGTAGATTTCAACACAAGAAAGGACAAGCTATTCAAATATTCAGCTTTAGTTTCAAGTTGTCTGCATACTAAAATACTGCAAACCAAAGCGTTTCGAGCTTAAAAACTCGTTCTGGATTGATTACAGAAGTTCATTGTTTAGTGCAAATTTTCCGTTCCGATCCTTTTAGTGCTATGTTCGTCTAAGGAAGGAAGGAAGGAAGGAAGGAAGGAAGGAAGGAAGGAAAAAGTGGAGAAGGAAAGGCAGGGAGGTTAACCAGTTTAGCTTAACCGGTTTGCTACCCTACACATGGGAAAGGGATGGGGAGATGAAAGATGGGGAAGGGGGAGAGGGAGAGAGAGCACATAGCACAGCACACACGCGGCGTCCATTGGAGTCCATCACTCTGGCATGGTACGTGATATCACTGTCACAGCCTAAAACACTAAAGTGTTTTCCAGGTGCTTTCATGCCAGAAGCGTTTAAAACAGATGTCACGCAGAGCCAATGAAACCAAATAATTGCTTGCTCTTCCTGACTTGAGAGTAGATTTAAACATGAAATGGTAACCGGGAAATCAGATTGGCTGGGGATGATACTAGCCACAATCTTAAAATGGGTGTAGTGCATCATCGCAAAGGCACACCACACCACACCACACCTCACCATGCCATACTGTGCACTGTCCCATATGCACGCTGTCCATCTAGAAAAAAACCGGCTGAAGGCGGCACAACAGGCAGTGAAAGACGCCAGGGAGACAGACTGCACTGCCCAGCCGAAATAAAAGCACCAGAATGAGGTAACAGGCATCGTTGCGCTATTTCTCGAGGCAACCCAAAACTCGCGCCGCGGAACTCAAGGACCGCTGGCGTTAAAAAGAGCACAGACAACCCTGTAATAGCGCTAAAAAATGTCAATGAAGTGTATAGGTGCCCTACATCTGCCTTTTGAACGTCGCTATTGGAAATTACAAATAATACATCAGCTTACTAGAAGCTTGAGTGATGTTGTGAACAAACATTAGGAAGAACTTGGAAGCTATATTTCTAATATATGGGGTTTTACGTGCCAAAACCACTTTCTGATTATGAGGCACGCCGTAGTGGAGGACTCCGGAAATTTAGACCACCTGGGGTTCTTTAACGTGCACCTAAATCTAAGTACACGGGTGTTTTCGCATTTCGCCCCCATCGAAATGCGGAAGCTATATTTCTTTCAACTTGTTTGCGCAATAACTAGCGCATGTAATGCGGTCCTGCACAGAGGTTTTCAGGCCAGAGGACGTGTTTCCTTACGTTTTGACACCATAGCCCCTGAGCAACCACGGCGGCTGACAAGAAAGCCATCTAACAGGCTTGACAAGGTCTGCTCCCCTGAGCACTGGCAGGCAACGCGCATGACAAATACAGCACGTCAACAGAAATAAACCGAAGAGTGTACAGAAGTCAGGCGTAGAACTTGTACGGTCCTAAATCAGTTGCTACTGGTACTAGTAAAAAAAAGACAAATACTAGTATAAAAGAGAATAACAAATCATTGTCTAAAAAGAAGCGCTTTCAGACACAAACAGTTAACCAATAATGGGAGCTAAAATACTTTCATGCCTAATTGGTTAACTCTTCTTTCAAACGAATTGGTTGTAACATCGAAGTGAAATGTGTATTCTAAGAAACCTTAACAGCTAATCAGCAAATTCACGAAGTCCGTAAATGTGCTAAAGTTGTTTAATAATTACAGGTGGCCACGAAGGGTGAAGAAATGACAGCGATATCGCAAGTACGCGCAGCCTGTGCTGCGGCGCAGCGTAAACAACACCCCGGAGGCTAGCAGGCGTCATAGGTATGTTCGACACGACGGTGAGTGCGTACCAGGCTGAACAGCTCTGTTAAAAGCTCTGGAGGATTGGTGTGCGCCCCTTGCCTTTGTTTCAAGGTGAGCAGACGTGCTAAAGTGGCGCGAGCGCCACTGAGTGGTAAAGACGCGGATTTAGCACGGCTATGTCAGCTGGTATACCGTCCAGGTGAAAGGATATTGCGTCAAGGGAGCCAGTTTCTCCCCTGTCGCTTGGCAGGCCATGCCTCTGAGAAAACAAAAATAAAGAAAATTAGGCATACTATTGTGACCGTGCGCGCGGGGGAGACGGCCACCCAGCTTGTTGTCTGAAATGTGCCCCATAAGTGCGGGATTTTTCTGGGCGGACGCAAGACGAAACGAGCGGGAGTAGCGTTTGCTGCTGCAGACTCCTTTGTTCTATAAAACAAAGCAGTCTGCAGCAGCAAACGCAACTGACGCTCGTGAGCTGTTATAGCAGTTTTCGTTTTCAGCCTCTTTCTTCTCGTAATCGAAATTTCTTTTTGTGCGCGTGGTTGTTAATGTATTGAATAAATGCTGGCAGCGCACATGTGCTTCCTAAAATTTTACCCTATTCCTTTGTGATACGTGAGCCAGCACGCCATAGTAATCTCTATGGCCATACGGCATGGGTAGGGCGTTTCGGCAGGACAATAACCGGCAGAGAAATGTGCTTTCTTTCTTACTTTCCCCTTGTGTGTGCGTGTGTGTGTTTTAATGCAAAAATTATAGTTATCAACTTGTGTACAGCAAGAGAGCCAATAAATAAAACAATATTGCAGGCCTGGCCTGAGTATCTCGTATGTTTGCAGTACAAACTGCGCATTCTGTAGGCGCACATGCATAATGCTTTTTAAAATTCTGAGTAGCCAAACTCATGATGTTTTGCTTTGTATGTGACAATGCTACCAAAGAAAATTGTTTGTAGCAAAAGTTATTTCTTTGCAAGAAAATTATCAGTAAGGGAAACAAATTGAAAGGCTGGAAATACTGGTTTGTCTGAGCAGAAAAAGGCAAGACCATAAGCCAATACTTTGAGTTCCTTGTCCAAAATGCTATGACCATGAATGTCACTACACTTTAGAATGCTTGTATACACTGGTTCTAAATAGAGGGCAAATAGAAGTGGTGATAGCAAACAACCCTGTTTTGCAGAGGAAAGAATAGATACTGGCTCGGGCAGATTACCATTAACAATGATACTTGTAGAACAGTTAGGGTAGCACATGCACCCACTTTTTGAAACAACAAAGCCAACATTAACGCATTCTGAAAGTTTGAAAAGGAAAGCGTTGTTCACTCGGTCATGTTTTTTTGCTAAATCGATCTGAAGCAGTGCAAAGTGGTCACAGTGGGATCAGCAATATGAAGAGCTTTTCGGACTACATGTACGTTCGTTTATCTATGGAACGGCATTTTAATGCATAAGGCTCGTGAGGTCCAGTAAGTAATGACATTGCATACTGCAATCGACTAAATTATGTTTTTGCATAAATTTTGTAGAGAAGTGGCTTTGCGCCACATTGCACGAACAGATAGATAGGCAGTGCAATAGGTCTGTAGAATGCTGTAGACGCATTACACTGTGCTTCTTATTCGTTTGCGGAAGGCGGCACAAAACCACATGTCTATCATGTTTCGCAACCTTAGCAACGCGGTGGCGTAATTTCGTGACTCGTAACCGACATTGAGAGGCCCACATCGAGTGGACGCCGCGTCATCGACCACGTCTACGGACCAGGCCTCCCAAACATCATACCGTTCGATTACATCACTTTAAATTGAACACTGGCAGGGAAAACATTCAGGTTAAAAGAATAATTTTAAGCGTTGTTTCTGGTGTATAAAGTACTAGTGTGGGTGCGAACAAAAGAACACCCTAACAGTGGCACTTGACCAATGCTCTAGCGCACACTGTAGTTTCTATTCATTACACGTCTGTCTGGAGAGTTTCGGTGCACTGCAATGTCGCTGAAACCTGACAAATCTCTTTTCCGTTTTTCTTGGAAGCAGGCAAAGTTGGGCGGCTCCAGGCACAGGAGTGCGACAAGTTTCGCGCAGCGTTCATCTAGCGTTCCTTGTTGGAAATAAGACAGACGCCATGCATCCAGAACACAACGCAGCAGGCCCATCAGTAACACGGACCCCCGTTATTCTCTCTAGAAATATTTTCAGCCCGCTGCTTTGACTTGGCTTTTCTGGATTTCTTAGCTGTGCATCAGTGGGCCGTTGGACAACCACGCTTTCTGCATCACGAGCCGGCTTTGCTCTCATTATGCAAACGTGTGACGAAGTGGCAGATACGCATAAGGGCACATGACGGCACCAACGATGACTACTGTGTTGTCTGGCCCAGCGCGACGCTCTCATTATGCAAACGTGTGACGGAGTGGCAGATATGCATCAGGGCACACGACGAGACCAACGATGACTACTGTGTTGTCCGGCCCAGCGTGACAGCTTAGCGACTGGAGCGCGTGCGTGCGAGCGAGCGAGTCATTAGGCTCGTCGTGGTCATTTGAAGCTTCGACGCTCTAACGCTGCCACAGCAGCAGAGGCGGCAGACGCGGCATCTTGGGCTCTCAAACGAGACAGAACAGCATGCAGTCAGCTTCCGGGCGAGGCTTAGATACGAGAGAAAACAGAATTGCACATTTTAAATTGTGCCACAGAGGACAAATGTTGGGAATATGCCTGCCAGGCTGCCAGGTAATGGGAATTGTCCTATAGAGCGTCTTGTGTGGTCGATGTCTCCGGCATACGTACACATACCCCAAGGAACGGACGCTGCTGGAGTGGGCTCTCTGTAGTTAACGATTCTTACTTTTCTTATCATTTTTCAAGAGTATAGCTTACTTTGGCTCTTTCACCCGTTTCTGTGGTCGGCGAACTTTCTCTGCTGAGCCCATGCGCTCTCGTATAGCCGACGTGCAGGGAACATTTATCGCCAAACGCCAACTAGAAGATTGCAACAAGTTCATTAAAATTCATCAAGTGACTCCAGCCTCACAAAGATTCCAAAATCTGCGTCGGAAATGCACTGTTCTTCTTAGCTGTGCGTGTGATGGCTCTTTTCACGACTAGGGGTCCGTTAGGTGATCGATAAGGGAGAGTGCTACACAACGGTTTTGCGTGTACATATATATATATATATATATATATATATATATATATATATATATATATATATATATATATATATATATATATATATATATATATATATATATATATATATATATATATATATATATATATATAAGTGTGTGTGTGTGTGTGTGTGTGTGTGTGTGTGTGTGTGTGTGTGTAAACTGTCTGTGTAAACTGTAAACTGTGTGTGTGTAAACTAAACTGTTGTGTAGCCCTCCCTCTTATCACGGCGAAAAGATGTCAAACGTCGTATGTTAGCGTTTGCCTCCGCCTTTACTCGGAGGGTGCTTTTGATTGGACTATTCAGAAGCTCATTATAATTTGCTCGCGAATGTTCCCTACAACATAGTAATGCTTAATATCGTGTCTTCTTATTTTCTTCATATGTATTCAACGAGAATTTATTGCGAAACGTGTTTTTGAAAATTATTATATGTGCGAAGGTAGAGAAAAATGTGATGGGTTTTAGCAGCGAATGTTGTGTGCTTCAATGCGAGGACGTAGTCGTTTGTAAACGTAGCACCGTGGTCCTCAAAGTACTGTCGGCATGTTCAATACCAACATAGCTGTGGACTTCGATCGAAAGTGATGCTCTTGATTCAGTTTTGCTCAGCGCAGCACTAGCCTCAGCTATAATCACTATGACGACAGCTTAAGTTGGGGTGCTTCTCGCTCTGGTTTCATTCATTTTTGCTGCCGGGAGGCACAATCAGTCAAGCCACTAGGAAAGTGTAAGCGAGTTAGTACTAATGAGTGCCAGCTAATCAGTGCATACTAAAGAGTACTAATCAATTATGCTTACGAAGTTTGCCAGTCAACCGCAGTCTTTTAAGGCCCAAAGAAAAATAAAGGTGCTTTAATTTCATGTTTACAGGTTGAAAAATTTATTCGGCACTTTTTTTAGGCTTGAAGAAAAGTGAAGGTGCTTTAATTTCTTTTTTACAGGAAGGAAAATATACTGGGATCTCCACCTTCTCAAGAATTTTGCTGCTTTTCCTTAATATCTACGTGCTCTCCGCCATATTCTTTATCAAGGTCATAATAAAAAGGGCTGAGCGCAATTGAGTAAAGGCGGTAATAGACGGGGCCAAAGGAGAATAATTTCCGGTCCAGGTTGGTGAACGAAACTATAGTTTCGCAGTTTCAGCTTCCCCGGTTCCCTTCTCTGGAATGTGCTTCCTCGCGCCTTCAGTTGCGTTCCACAATGTCAAGCTCAAGCCCCCTAGGAAATACTCTAGAGGCCATTTATTCACAGCACGATTCTCCTCACCGCATGTGGGCAAACAACGGAAGTCATCAGGCAGCGACGCTATGCATATTCAACGCACTCGGCGTTGTATGCACCTCTACTATTCTTCTCGCAATGCATGGAATAATGTGTACATGACTAGATGACAGCACAGTAATCCGGCAATGCTCAAAAATGAGGCAAAAAAAAAGAAAATTCGTAAATCAGCCTGGTATATTCCACCCACCTCAAAACAGCAAGAAACGTACAGACGTCACCATGCTAGGAATACCAGTGGGCCTCGCTGTGAACTTAATTACTATGTGAGCGTTGCAATCCTGGCATTCTATTTCTACTTCCTCGTTACATTTGATTACACGCTATTGCCGGATTGACAGAGAGAGCCGGGAATTTATGTCCGGTCTGCTTTTGTGACGGCGCGCAACCCATTCGACGAAGCAGCGGTTATGCGCTGAACCCACATCAGGAGTGCAAACAGCGTTGCAAGTACATGAACGCTTTCTTCTTAGCTGCTTCTCAACGATGAAACTTCATGAGCCTGAGTGAAGATCTTGGCCTTTATCTTGTTGCTTTATAATTGTTATTTCATATATAATATTGTCTTGTATTTTGTAATCGATGGTGCGTATGTGTACGACCTCGACAAACTCGTCAGATGCATGTGTCGTATGTATACTGATGTATTCTCTAACGAACATTTTGTACTTCTATCTACAAGAACATTTTCTTCCCATGCTTATGAACAGTCGGAATACTCCACTGCGGAGTTATTTGCTGTCTTTCTGGAAGTCTGGGCCTACTCACAAAGCATGCCGCCTTCTAATGAAAACGAGCAATCGCATGAACCAAAAGAAAAAATATCCTTCCCTCGGAGCCTATTTTTTTATTTATTTTCCTACAGGAAGACAGTGTCAGGTTTCTCGTTTCGGCTGCCAGTAAAGAAGAAAAAAAAGCGAAAAAAAGGTAGGAGCCCGTTGCAAGATAGGATTTCCAAATGTTCTTATTGCTCCCGACGACAGACGCGAAACGAGCCCACATCGTATTCAGGCGGCATATGAAGTATGATTTTTTTGCGCAAGCCGAGAAAAGCCAGCGCTATGGTTCCCCGAACACCAGAGCCATGAACAGTAGAGGCGAGCCGACGATGATGCCATTCGTTCCATGCTCGCGCATAGTCAGTCACGTTCCCGATGCGCTTGGCCTGAATGAAAATGAAAGAAAGCAAATGCGACACAAAAAGTAATATTTCCCGTATGTGTCATGAAAGAAGTAAGAGAACGAGGAATGTGCTGTGTCGACAAACTAGCTTCAATTTTTTTTATTATTTGTTCTTTTTTTATTTGCAGGTGTTCTTTCGTTTGTGCACGCACAATCATGAAACATATCTGCGGGGCCCGCCTGCGTCCTAGGAATCATGAGTTGGCGTGGTAACGAAAGACAGTAAGCAGAATTGAGATAGAAGAAGTGAATTAATTACGAAAACAAGTGATAGCCTCGAAAAAGAAACGATATATCCTTCTCAGGATAAAGGGAATGGTTAGTGAAAGACCGTGGTTGCTCTTGGAAAATTGGAGTAGAAAGCTCCTTTAAGCAATTTTCGCTGGTGGTGAATGTCGCTGAGATTAGCATTTAAATCACTGTTTGCTGTCTCCACCTTCCTCCATGTGATCTCACTCAATATCTTTTTTAGTGCATTCCGTCTGAAATAAGCGCTCACTTCGCAACTTAATTTCTTTGTTTTTACTCTGGCTATTTCAAGTCGCATTTGAAGCTGAAACCTGCGTTTAAAGGCTTTTTTTTTTCTTTGGCGAAAATTAAACAACCAGGTGCGCAGCGCTCGTTTTGTGTAGCATTTAAATGTCAGAAAAGTCCTTTTGAAAGGATACTACATCATTATTTATGCACACGTGTTTGGAAGGCGCTTCATTTTGCTTTTAAGGCTCCAACTGGCACTCATGTGTGTTTTATTCACACTAGAGCTTTTCATCAAAGTTTACACCTCCACGTGAATAAGAAATGGTATACAAGTATGTTTTTTACTATATTGTGCATGGAGCCTAAAAGAACGTCGAGGAAGTTGACAGTTATTGTTTTTTTTCTGTAGAAAGATGTCACAGGCCTGCACGACAAACCCAGCAGAGACACAGCGTAATCTGGAAGAGCGGCTATATATTTTCTGCATTACGCACAAGATGACCTTCGTGGCGAAGTCTCTTTGTGTCGTTTTCACGAGAACGATCTGAACTGTCCGCCTGGCGTCGACGGCGGATACGGTTTGTCCTGCTCTCTGCACCGGGGCCTACTCAGCCCGACGTTGCCTGGTTGTAGGCGCGCGCGTATGTCTAGGATTCGCTTCTTAAGCAGCAGTTTGTACCTTCCGAGGAGGCGCCATAAGATGTACCGAAGAGTAAACACAGGTATCGAGACTATGCGGAGCACATATGACATCCCTTGACCTGTAGCACGATACGATGCTGTTGATGACGATGATTTATTGGCATCCCCTTTGGTATGGGGCGTTGTCAAGTAGTAACATAGCTTGCTTGAGTTAACCAGCTCGAACTACCTGCAACATGCAACTGGTGGGAGTGGTAGCAGCTTTATTGTAGCAGGATCGGCAGGAGGGGTGCCAGGCTGTAGGGAGGGATAGGTCCGGGCTGCTGTACATGTCAGGACACCCGGTGGAGTACAACACAATTGCAAGGCAAAGTTTGCAGGTATGGACGCTACACGTCGTGCATTTCACATTGCGTGACAAGTGGCACAATTCCATGCTGCTGCTGATGATTTATTGACATCTCTTTCGAAACGCGGTGGTGACAAACCATCACTTAGCCTGCTTGATCGTTTAAAGCACAGCCCTTAAGCTTCCCTTAATGCGTTGAGCATCGGCGAGCCACTTAGGCGGCGTTACACCTCGTAACCGAGTGAACGAGCACAGGCAAAATATGAAAGCGAACGCGGAGGAAGGAATGAAAGAAGAGCGCGCGAGGAAGAAAGTGGAGGAGGAGCGGAGGGTAAACGGCCTACGCATGCGCTGAATTGCCGGTGGCCACGGCGCTTCCATGTGCGCTTCGGAGGAGGAGCAAGGGTGGCTAGGCTCGTCCACGGTGTCAGCTGCTGAGGTCAGCCCGCAGTACCAGCGTGCGTGATGTGTATCACTGCTTCGGCAAGGGGCAATAGAGAGTGGCTATGAGTAAGGCTCGTTATGACGCTCCCTTGGATGTTGTTGCCGCTGACACTGGTGGCACGATTTCCACGTGACGAAGGGCCACTGTCATGTTTTCGTGGAAGGAAAGCGAGAGGAGAAAAGCGTAGTGCCGCGCAAGGTGGGCTGTTCGGAAACGATGGCTACGATATCGCGCCAAATTAGCGCGCGCCGTCTGCATGCAAACAAAGCACGCTACTCACAGCGTTGTATTTGTAATATAAACCTATATAATCATAATACAAAATATTGACACGCAAAATGAAAACACATACAGAGCTGCGCTCTAATTTCGTATTAGAGAGTATCGTAATCGTTGGTGAATTGTTTACGCGCTTTTCGTTGTTGCATTTCTGTCTTCTCTTTCTTCCTGAAGACAATCCATACATTTCTTAGGCAATCCCTCACAGTGGGTAGGAGCCACACGCTTGATAGGGAAAAAAGTACCTTGTACCACTACCTATGCAACTGCTACATGGCATGTCACCTGGTGTAATACTATGTAACTTCAATAGAAAGTACACACGTATCGACGCTATGCGGCACGCATCTCAGATCGCGTGACAAGTTACCGGTACGCTACTAATGATGATGATTGTAATGATTTATTGGCGTCTCCTTTGAAACGTGGCGGTGACAATCATCTAGCCTGCCTGATTAAATCAGGTATGTCATACACGTTTTGCATTCTAGCATTTTTTATGCATCTCCTTAAACTTTTTTTTTTTCTTCCTCGAGACTATACAACGTTTCTTCGTCAATTCCTCAGAGTAGGTAGGAGCCTGGCGATGGCTGCGATGAAGAACGGTAGTGGTGGCGGCGGGGACCGAGCACATCGCCAATAGAAATGACTATTGCAGTGAGCCCATAACAGTTTACGCTGTAAAAAGTCAGAGGGTAGGCCTCTGAGCCGGCTATCCAGAAATCGCAAATGCACTACTTAGATTTGAATACTGAAAGAGAAAATGATAGAAAATTGTCAACACGAACTAGACACGCGTTTTTAACACACGATTGAGCGCACAGATATCGTCACTCTACGATCATTAACACCGGCATCATGGTGGAGTGCCGGCATCAGTCATCCATCACATAGTCAGATGGAGCGCACGTAAGTACTTTGATCTATTACATACACAGCATTAACACTTGCATACTTAATGACGCGAGGCACAGGACAGTGATGTCATTACGCCAAAGAAAAAAAACAGAAACAAAACAAGCTGTGATATTCCTCCAGCGAATAAAATGGAATAAACGACAGAAAGACAGGAAAGAGGAAAATAAATAAACCCAGTGCCACACAAACAAATCAGGTACCATGATTCCAGCCCATAACAACCACTTAATAATCATAAGCTGTACGTCACACTAATGTCCCCTATAAAATCAGGTAGGACGCTGACGGTACAGCTACCATCGAGACGTAAACTTGTACGTCTCGTGTTTTATGATGGTGATGAACTGCCTTTAAAGAAAAGTTTTCCAGTAACGTCAGCGAACGATATCAATTCGATCCTTCAGGTTGGCCCAAAGAGTAGGTCACACACTGCATACACTTCCCAAAAACAAGGTCTTATTTGTAGGCCAGCGTGACGATTTCCTAGCAGAATTACTTGTTCGCAGCGTGTACCAAGCAGCCACGTTTGTCTGTATTAACAGAACTATGTGTAATATCAAGATTGGCTGGAATTCTTTATTGCGTAAGCATTCTTTGGCGAGCTCACCAGCGCTGTCACGCGAAAAGTGTAATTCCTTGTATCTGCACAAAAATGCGTAGTTTCAGACATTTATTCGTTATTGTATATAAATGTAAATGACTGGTAGTTTCTAAACGATAAGGAACAATTTAAAGCAAAAAAATAAAAAGAAGATGCATTTATAGGGCTCCCTGGAAAATGTTTGGGAAATGTTATAGTAGGAAGGGGGGGGGGGTAGCTTGACATATGGGGTGGGCAAACTTAAATTTGTGGGTGGGATATTTGAAATTTGTGGGTGGGCCGATTTGAAATGTGTAGGTGGGCCAACTAGAAATGTGGGGTGGGCCAACTTGAATTAGGGGTGGGCCAACAATAAGTTTGAGGGTGGGCCAACCTCGAATTTACATTTCGGGGTGGGCCAACTAGGAATTTGAACATGGACCAACTGAAATTTGGGGTGGGCCAAGTTGAAATCTGTGGGTGGGACAATTGAAATTTGGGGGTGCGCCAAGTTAAATTTGGGGGCGGGTCAATTTGAAATCTGGGGTACGGCAAATTGAAATTTGGGGGTGGGCCAAGTTAAAACTTGGGTGTGGGTCAAGTGAAATGTGGTGGTGGTGAAACTGAAATTTGAGTGTGGGCCAAGCTGAACGTTGGGTGTGGGCCGACTTGAGCTTTTGGGGCGGCCGAATGTCCAAGTGAGTGGTGCTGAGCGTCCTTAGAGTTATGAAGACCTCGTGGGCTAGTGCGTGCCTTTAGACGCTTGGCGCGTTTTCACGGGGCCTTACTCAGGCGCACCCAAATGCAGGCTAATGTAGACAAGGAACGCGCGCATAACACAGGTCTGCGAGAGCGACTGCAAGAATGTCAGGGCCTCATGACGATGCACTCTTCCCTCACGCCACGCCTCACGCACTACTGCGCCCATTCGACCACTCTGCTCCGACGAGGCACCCTCGCACCCGGCGTTGCGGTTCAGTGGGTACGATTGCATTGAAGAGGCTGAATGAGGCGAGAAAATTTGACAACTGTGTTTTACAGCCTAAGCATTCTTTGCCGCCGGAAAGGCTGCGGGTAGATACGCGTAATCTAGGAAAAGCAAGTAAGCAAAGCAAAGAAAAAAGGAAGTCACACCCGAACGAAACAATGCTTACGCAATAGTAGACAATTCTCAGAATTTCTGTCGCTTTTTTACCTGAGTGAATGGACGCACGGTCCTAAAGTTAAAATTGAATAAAGTTGGATTTATCGTTACTGATAGGTCAATTACGGAGAGGAATATCACCCAGATGATAAGGAAGCAATGTAAAAAGTGCGAAAAGTATATATAACGCGACAATCGTGTGCGTCCGCTACTGTCTTCTTTTCCGATTATTTGTACTGTACCCTTTCCGATTTGCCTCAATCCCATTATTTGCACATGATTCGCATAAAAGGGCACCCTGTCCTTTATCTTCATTTATTTTGCTGTTTTTCCCCCGCCATATTGCCCAACCAACAAGCTCAAGTTTACGGGCTGCTAAAAGAAATGCTGGCCGCTTCTTCACTGTTGCACACCAGTGATTTCATTTTATCCACTTGTCGCCTATTCACATTCGTTATTTTCGAAACAGAAACTGAGTACATACTACCTTTGGCACACTGCGAAGTTCAAAAAAAGCGGCGACTTCCTCAGCGCGAATTCTTCGTGCAGACTTGGATGGTAGCGCGTTTTGCACACGTCAGTATTTCACCCTTAATGTGACTATTACATCCCTGGATGTTGCAGCAGCCAACAATGCATAAAATATAGCGAACGTGTCTGAAATGAGAATGTATTTCTCAATTTTTACAAGGAGCAGCTTGCCGGAGCTCCGGCATGTACAGCTGTGCAGGCTTTTAGCCAGAAAATGCCTTTTAATTTATTTATTCTTTTTTTTTTGTTAGGGCGCGGGCTTCTACAGGCGGAGCTTTGGCCGTATTGGAATGCATTAGCAAATTGTGAAAGTGCAAGAAATAGGTTATTACATGGTAAAAGGGGGGGGGGGGGAGCGGGAAGGAGGGGAGGTCGTGGCTTAAAACGGGGTGGTGACTGTGCCTGCGCGTCTGAAGGGCAGAACTTGTCTATATATAGTAGCTTTAGCGCCAGCGGCGCCGGCATCCGTGGTGGCTTCCGCCATTGGAGCGTACGAAACTCGCATCAGATTGCACTCGCTGCCGGGTCATGCAAGTTGGAAAGGCTCCGTGGAACGGAACTCGCTTTCCAATTAGCCTATTGAATTCTCCGGGCCATGGCGAAGCTGAAGCACGTGCTCTCACCGTACAACAAGCTGAGCCCTTGATGCCTATTTCGATTGTTTTCGTTCATTTCTAATTAATTCTTTCCAAACATTGCTCGTAATATGCTGTCGTTTTTGGGAATGACGAAACTAAAAGGCGAACTCATTTGGACAGGGGGCCATGATGTAGAATTATTATCTGATGATAAAAAAAATTGAGCTGAAAAGGGAAATAAACATAGTGAAAAACTATGTTGTATACAGGGTGTCCCAGCTAAGGTCAGCCAAGCTCTTAAAAATAAAATATAGGGTATATGAGGACGCAGGCAATGGCACTCTGTCAGCAGTGAGGTACCGCACCAGGATAACTTCTTTCATAATTGAACTATCTATAGTTAGAATAGATTCATCAAGGTACTATTTAAATACTGAATTGAGGGCGCAAATCTTGATGGGAAAGTAATAATTGTGTTTTAAAACACCCAATTTACATGGCCGCCAAGCCAGGCATTGAGCAGAGTTAGTTCTTCCGACGACAAACACGCACACACGAACGCACACATTCATACAAAATCAAAGACCGAGTAGAGCAGCTGTCAGCAAGAGCGTATAACCGGTCATGTATTCTACTAACCCATGGGCGCCAAATAAACTGTGCATGACGGATGTAGCAGTCCATGCTTGCTCATTACACCTTCTTGCGTTCACTTATTTTTAGCCACAAGAATTAGAAATTGAAAGCTTTGTGCTCACGTACCTACCCGGAATTGTTTTTGCACGTAGGGCTACCCAGCTTTCACTTCTCCTGCACTGGTTGCTTCTTCTCATCAAGGATATCTTAGCAAGCAAGCAGCCTTTACAGTGTAGACGCTGTAGGAGCTTGGGCAAGTTGGTGTAACATTCTTTTTCAACAGCGCAAAGGACAAGGGCACAGCGCAAAGACAATCAGCGCTGTGTATGTGCACTCATCTCGTACTTGTCCTTTGCGTTGTTGAAAAACAGCCTTTACAGGGCACTGTCGAGGAAGGCCATTTTAATAAAGGAGAGAGACAGAAAAGAAAGCTTTGTTGATTTTTTAATGTAGAGGACAGGTTCGTGCGGCATAATTACTTAGTAGCCCTGTCTGAGCTAGGTTGCAGTAGTGGTGTTTGAGACATCGAAGCAAAATAAATGAAACATTATAAGTGAAATGACATTCTACAAGTACTTGCAAAACGAAATTACTGGTGAGACTAAAGTTGCGACAGTATCCATTGGAGGAGAGGTACGATATAACCTAAACTAAATGCAGCAAAGTCAAAGAGGAAAAAACAAAATTGCTGCAGGACCATCGCTTGCACATTGTGAAAGATGAGACTCATTGGCGTTGGCAGTACTATCGGTTGAGAACGCAACTATTCAAGTGCGACAATCGCAAACACCTAAACACATTTAAAAAAAGACGCTTCTGCCATAAATCAGCAGACTGCCGGCACAAATAAGCCAGCTGCGAACGTCAACAGCGCTAAATCACCGTTTGAACGGCCGCAGTAGGACTTCAAGTTATTCAAGTAAACTATTGCGCACAGACCACCAGACACAGAAAGCCACACAACAAACTTGGAAATTTAGCTTTTTGACTCTCACTGTAATAATATCGAGAATGTTTTATGACTCATTTAAACCTCCTTCTATCCATAAGTTTTCAAGATATCTAGAGCCTTCAAGTTGAGCTCAACGTCAGTTAGCATGGATTAAAGAAAATAACTAGCTGATGCATGTTGAGTGCATCCATCACAGTAACGTGAAAAATTTATGGTACAAAGTGAACATGAATGGCCTTCTCTAACCTCTGGCTTTGTGCTAATTTGTATAGGTTAATACGGGCAACATGCATGGTACAAGATCAGTGTAAACTCACGAATTCTTTTTGCCTCGTTAAATTGTTGAGAAACAAATGAAGACTACGAGTAGGTGTACTTGCTGCTCCGCGAATGCCGGACATCCTCAAAGTGTGGATTCACTCGCGATGAAGTTAGATGAACAACGGACTTATGTGCCAGAAATGGTTCAGCATTAAACAAAGTCAAGTTCTAAAGCCTCTGTATTCATTACGGCCTTCGCGAACGTAGGCTCTCGATATTTGCATTTCCGTTCCTCAGATTTGCCTCGACACAGAGGTAAAAAGAAAATATTTATGTCAGGGTTCGAAACGGTAAAGCTTTCCCGTAGGAAAAAAAAAAAAAGAACTTCCGCCGTGGTTGCTTAGTCGCTATGGCGTTGGGCTACTAAGCACGAGGTACGCAGGATCAAATCCGGGCCACGGCGGCCGAATTTTGATGTGGGCGAAATGTGAAAACACCGTGTACATAGATTTAGGTCCACGTTAAAGAATTCCATGCGGTCCAAATTTCCGGAATCCCCAACTACGACCTGCGCATAATGAGATCGTGGTCTTGGCACGTGAAACCCCATTTTTTAATTAAAATAATTTTGTACAATAAAGGAGATTTTCATGTCGAATAGGTCTGTCTGAAAAGACTGAAAACATAATTATACGAATTGCATTTCAGTATTTTAACAAGTAAAGCTCGGGCTTAGCGTGCGTACCTGAAACTCACGAGGAAAAAAAACTGCTTCTGCGCTTGCCATTTATCATATGCAATCTGTACTTTCATAATGCGTTGTCGTGTTTTAGATCGAGCACGCAGGGTACGTTACAGATTTAAGCATGAGGTACTAAACGAGGATGCGACAATGAACTGTGAGCTTGCTAAAGAGACTTTGAAAGAGGACTGCAGCAAGCGAAGGACACATTAATAAATAAAAGAGAAAATCTAAGTATACATTGCGTAAGCACGTTATACAGAAGGCCATATGTCTGCTAAACGCTTGAATGCAAAACAAAGGAATAAATAAAAACAGCACCAGGCTATATTTTCTTCACTAATTTTCCAGTGCACAGAAGAACGTACAAAAAAGTAGGCAAAAGACGTATTTGCAAACGGGGTCTCGGTTTATGATATAACTAGGATGGGTGGTTCTGCATTTATTTTATGTCTAGCGTTACTTTGGCACGCACTGAGCGCATACACATGGCCAGAATTCTATGTCAAAAGATGTTAAGAAAACAACGTTTTCAAATATCTTACATTAGGAAATAAAATGAGTGCCAATGTCACCCCCAGAAAGGAAAGACATGTAAATGCAGCATTAGATTACAGTACAGGAAAAGACGCCACATATGACTTAAACGAGTAAGTTAAGCCAGCACATGTCAAAAAGTACCTTTTTTACATAAACTAAAGCAAATCTTTAGGCAGCCAAAAAGTGCACGCGCTCAAAGTTCGGATCACAACCATTCGGATCAAAACTTAGCCGCACGTGGGAACTTATTGCTCAAAGAAAAATAAAAGCACTGGAGCATCCACAGTAAGGAAAATTGTAGAGCAACATGTAGTGAGGTGAAGCAATTGAAAAGCTTTTTCTCATTGGTTTTCATTATTTCACCTTTCTGCCTCTTCAAGGTGTGTCTGCGATGTTTTTAATGCATGCTACCTGCAGCGCACTTTGCTCTAACTTTCCAACTTTCAAGGCTATAAGCACTACCCACTGAACATCACTCTTAATTTATTGCAGGAATAAGGGAAATTGCAGTACTTCACAAAGTAGTGTATATTATTTACGGTTATCGATCACGGCTCCAATGAAATCATTATGATGTCTTGCGTGGTACTGTTAGACCCCTACAAAATAGCCGTGTCCCAGTAATACAAGCCTTATGCTGGACAGTTTACATCTTGTGTCATTTCGTAATCCTTTCTTCTTTTCGTTAATATTTAGGAAGCATGCCTACGTTTCATAATTAGCTGCAAAAGGACATAAGAAGAATAGTACGCACGTAGAAACCCAAAAGCCCGCACTTAAAGAACGACCTCTCGATACCACCAAGTCTCGATGGAGCTAATTTATTCTTCGCCACGACCAATTGCACAAGCATGCAAATTACGTGGGAACGGAATGAGATTCCAAAGGGCAAACAAAAGAAAAGTGGGCGCGATTGAAGAACAACTGTGCGTGCAAGGCAAGAAGTAAGCTAAATGTGAGAAATAAAATTAAGGGCGACACTTCACAGAAGGCCGTTCAGCACCCCACAGCAAGAATACGCCACCCTTGAGAGCAGCGTTTCATTCGACAGTTTGGGGAAGAAAATAAATGGAAATGGCAATATTGATCGTCAGTACGTTCGTCTTAAGCAACGTTGATATTTAATCATGTCCGGCTAAAGACCATTCGAACGTGCATGTAGGCTTCTGCCGCAGCGACAAAGCAAGCGAGCGAGCAAGAGGCCTGGGGCCCCAGACGCAGAGGGCGTAAAGCAATTAGTGAGGTCGCGGCATTGCCACTGCAAACATCATGCCAGTGCCTAGCAGGATTGACCGCGCTCGGGGAATACGCCAAATTGAGTTGCGAACACCACCTCCTGCGTCTCCGCGCTCGTCGTTCCTTTTGCTACCACTAGGGAGCTCGCCATCACCAGTGCATGGGCATCATCTTGGACAACCGAAAGTCAATCATCTGGTGACCGTAGCGCAAAAAAGCTACACATCGACAGCTCGCTTCATCGCTCGCAGTAGAAACGAGCAAGGCTAGAAGTGAAGAGACAAAAAAAATATGGAAGTCAACAAAGAGAATAAAAGATAAAAGACAGGAAAGAAGCAAAGAAAGATGAGTGGAAAGGAATGAAGTGCGAAGGGAATGCGGCATTCGTAAATGAGGCGCGAGAGGCCACCGAAGGAAGATGCGGCACCAACGACGGTCGATTGCTGTGGGAGCTGCTATTCGCTGTCTTCCTGTTGGATGCGTACGCTGGGGCTCGGCCGAGCACATCATTTGAAGAGTTCGTGTGTTTTGAAGGCTTTTCTTGTACACGTCCAGGCCTACAAGAAAACACAACGATGTCGGTGGTTTGAGGTCACTTGATGGTATATTCCAACCTGTTTCTCTATAAAACACGGTGCTGGGCTGGATTAGCACGCGTTTTTTGACCACCTTGATACGTCATTTCCCTTGTCATCTTGTTCTTTTATTCTGCTGCACCACAAATCTTTTTCACTTTTTATTTGTAGCGGTAGAGACATAATAGCGGCAGTTTGAATGGTTTCCATACAAATGGGCGTCTATTGAAACTAAAGCCCTGTTAACGGCAGAACCTCTAATTTTCGACAGACCTGTTAGTAATAGCCCAGTAAATGTTCAAGGCTGCTACATCCATTTATTACCAGTGACCATAACCCTACTTCCTTTTCCAGTGCTCTCTGTATTCGTTCACACTCGTGGAATTATGAAAAAACCTTATTTTTCTCTAGAGCTGAATTCTCTTCCGATGCTCAATCAAGAAGCAAAACAGATGCTGGCTCAGAAGTCTTTATCTGGTATATATCTGACATTTGCTGTAGCTAGGGAAAAAGTTCGGGTAGAAAGAAATGCAGAAAAGAAATGATTGCGATTATGTAGATTTGGCGTCAGCATGTGATTGAATTTGTCACGTGGTTATGGTTTCCTACCATGAATGAAGGACTTTTATTCTAGAAGTAGAACTCTTCAGACATGGCCGTTTTTCCTCGCTTTGAGGCCAAAAAATTTACGTCATTCGAGGACACAATAGCAAGATAGTTAATTTTGAGGCTTCTGAAACATCACCTGAAGCTTGTTGTCGATTTCCATTGTTTCTTTAACACGGAATACTTGATAATGGCGAAAATATTTTTTTTCTCTGTCTGTGTGCGCTAGAAAAACAATATTATTTCGAGGATCTAACAGCATGGCGTCTATACATGGCTCCTTAAACCATCTGGTTCTACAAAGTGGCTGAAGCGAAATAAAGACTAATAGCGCTCTGACAGTTCCATGTTTTCGGTGATTTACCTCTGCGACGGAAGAGCAATCTGAATTAAACGGAATCAAATGTCACGCTTGTGCTATACAATTAGTACTGTCTCTTTGTAACTGGGTATCTCGCATTATTGTCCACTAGGAGAGCTCTATATACTGGCATATAAAACAGGACATTGTTTTGCATGGAACATCATTATACATCTGCTTTGCACCTAATTATGGCGTTGGCGTGGGCGGACAATACCCCCTTGTTAGAAACTGCGATATTGTCACCGTAACCGAAATGGCGGACCACCCACTTCGCGTGGAGAGTTTTGTGCGAATTTTTTTTAGGCGCACCTTTTGAATACCAGCGTGCTAAATTGTCTCAATTGGTAGATAGTTGAGTGAAAAAAGAAAACAGCACATTATGACTGAAGCACAGGAGACGACAGATGACTACCGAAAGTTCGTCGACCACACCATCGCATCCGTCTTGGTTCTCGTCATCACTCTTTTCCTCCTTTCCCCTCTGTCATGCTGCCTTGCGAATACAGAGCTCGGCCCACAGCGGTGCCTCAGCATCAACGGTGTTCTGCTGCCGAGCATCAGGTCGCCGGTTCGATGCCCAGCCATGGTAGCCACATGGCGATGCCGGACAAATGCAAATCCACCCATGCACTCAGATTTAGGTGCACGTTAGAGAATCTTTAGACGTCAAAATTAGTCCAAAACCCTTCCCTGCGACGTCCCTCAGAACCAACTATGCAGTTTCAAAGCGCTATCCACGCACAATTTAAACAAGAGCTTAACGCATCTGACCACCAAGCTTTAAACCTTAAAATTCTCAACGAAAGCACAGTACAAGTGGCCACGCTGGACAGCGTGATGAAAAATGGTGCTACGTAACGCCCGTAATTGCTCACGCCCGAAGGCAGCTCCCTGCAGTCCTCCCTGCACTTCGAAATGCACGAGGCTGTGGAACGGGCAGAAAGTTTAGCAGACTCGTGGGATTCAAGGTACTTGCCTATCTAGACAAATAATAAAGCATTTACAACGCCGCTTAAATACCATACTCGGTTTTAAAGTACAATTTGATTCAAGCAGCTTGGATAAAGCGGCCATTTTGGTAGACGCTAATGTACACTCGTGAGCAAAAGAATACGGACCACAGGGTCGCCGGAAAAACAGAATTTCTTCGTAGTTAACATGCATAAACGGAAACTCACGAGTGCACTAGAAAGTTCGTAATGTCAAGTTTGGATTGCAGCCTTTAATTTCAAGTTGCATTCACGGGTAGAGCACAAAATTAGTCTTATCGCGGAAACCCTGGTCCGTATCCTTTTGGTCACGGGTGTACTTGGAACATATATATGGAATGACGGAACAGATATGTTGTTCTTTCTTTTTTTTCTTCATGTTGTTGCAGTGTATAAGTCCTCGTTTATTTTGTCACAAGTGCAAGGGACACTTTGTTGCTTCTGCCCGTGCAGCAGTTATATGCTTAGTCATGTTTCTTTGCCACAAGTGTCAGTTCAGCATTTCCGGAAGAAGACCTTAGTATAATTAAATTTTGATGGCTGTCAACTTCGAGTTAATAAATTAAAGGTTGCCGAGCCACGTTTCGACGAAGCTGTACCTTTTTTACGGTTGTCGTTGTCAACTGCAGGGCATCCTCAGTCACAAAACCCGCCTTGTAAGGACTACGTATCTTCTAAGACTGCAGTGCACGTTGTTGCATATGTACACTGCTCATGCAGTCAAACAGGTGACTTCGAAGCAGCATCTTTCGAGCTGGACGAACGGACACCTTCCGAATCCGGAATTATACTTTCCAGTCGTCTTTCTTCCGCCAAATGTTCATATTTCATCGACAGGCCATTTCCTTAATCGGTGCTACCACAGTAAGTTTGCTGCTGCAGGCAACAGCCAGTTATCTAACCATGACCTACCATGTAACCAGCCGCTGCTTCCCGAACGTATAGAAAGCACTCACCCATTGGACGTGTCTTGGCCCTCACGGAAAAATGCGACCAAATAGCGAACCGAGTAAACGATCGCTTAACTGCAGCGTGCGGCAAGGACCGTTAGGAAGTAAGCTTGCTCGCATGTGTCGTTCTGGTCTTTGATCTCATACGTTTCTTCTTGTGGGTATACTCCTGTTGCCATTGTATTATTTAGGTGCTAGTCATCACACAAAGTAAAGAAAAAGCTTTATTGCTCCTTTAAGTTTTCTTTTCCTGCTCTACAAAAGAAAAACAAAAGAAGCAGCCCTTCCCCTTTCTTCATCTAATATATAGAGAGTGCACAAAAAAAACAATATATGAGAACTTGTTCAAGCTAGTTGCACCTTCACTGCTTTCCTTGTGGGTCACGTACTGGCGTCTGCCCATTCAACCCGGTCCTCCCGCAGTTAGCTTTATGAGCGAGCAGAGACCAGGAAGAATGCGTTCGTAGGAGAGAGGATAAATTGTGTGCGACAACTGCGGCTGCACTCATGTCTCCCGCGCGTCGCCTATTTTAGAAGCGGCCGGCTTTGGTAATCACTGAGAGACGAAATCGCGCTAAAAATGCCTGTCCTTTCAACTCTCGTTCGTGTCCCTCATATATGATGTCGATGTTTGTTGGCCAATGTCAATGTCAATGTTGGCCAGTTGCTCTTCTGATTATTTTGTGTGTGAAGTCGAAGTGTCCGTGTCCACTAGGAAACGTATACGGTGTTGCCGCGAAAGTGAGATTTTCCGATACCAGTTGCTAATGTACAGTAAAAGCTCGTTAATTCGAACCGCAAGGGGAAGCCGCTTCAGTTCGAATTAACGAAAGTTCGAACTAACGAAAGTGAAGGAGAGCAACAGTACACTGCGATTTGGAAGCAGTAGGGCATGTCAGAAATTTGGTGAGTCAAAAAGTGATGGCGTGTGCCGCGGGCACACGCCATCTTCGAGTCGAAGCTCTGGGTCCGACTGTGCCACACCACCGATGTCCAATGAAACGAACGTTAGCCGAGGCTTAACACCATCACAATGAATCGCGACGGCCGATGCCTCCTAAGCTGAAAACAGAGGTGCACAACCGATGAAGACTGTCGAGACAAAGACGCTGAACATGTGAAGGTGGCGAAGGGCCTGATTCGTTGGTTCTTGATTGCAAGCGCAGCTGCGACGTACTTGATTCGCTGTGTTTTGGCGCTTGCCGTGCCATCTCCGCACAGCATTAGCAGCTGTACAAGATTTGCGAAGCCTCCGAGATTCGCAGCAGGCAAGAAGTCTCGGAGGTTACGTAGAATGGAGAGGCGGCAGCCTCCGCTGCCTTCTGGCTGACCCCGCGTCAGTTAGATTTTTTTCCGATTTTGCCTTCTCTCGCCGTTCTCTCCGTTTCGGAGGCAATACAGCCTTGTGTGTAGGCAGTGGGCGCGTTTCTCTGGCCGTGTGCCAGGCGAGCGTAGTTCGAATTATCCGTGAGGGAACCTTCTCGTGTTCGAATTAACGGACTTCTTTATACATAGACTTCTGTGGAGCTTGGCTGGACCAAATCGTACAGTTCGAATTATCCATAAATTCGAATTATTGAAGTTCGAATTAACGAGCTTTCACTCTATTTAGTATTCATTTTTGCTTCTGGGTTTTGATTGGGTTGATCGCCCTACTTCATGCAGGTTAGTTTATGAGCTATTGTGAATGAGAAAGAGACAGAGAGAGAGAGAGAGAAACAAACAAATGGGGATCAAGTAAAGACAGCGGCGTTAGAGCTTTACCAGGATATTGCACAATCTGTGTGCCCTTAGATACAAACTGTTGAAATTTGTTATGCTTGTCGTGCTTATTATTATTATTATTATTATTATTATTATTATTATTATTATTATTATTATTATTATTATTATTATTATTATTATTATTATTATTATTATTATTATTATTATTATTATTATTGTTGTTGTTGTTGTTGTTATTATTATTATTATTATTATTATAAAAACTGCAAAGCTTTAATTATTGGACACTTTAATATACCTAAAATTTCATCCGCCAATATTACTGTCTGCCTATGTTCTTTTCGCATTTCTCAGAAATGCCACTCATGGTTTCTCTTTTTTTCAATTCCGTGCAATAGCTAAACTTCACTGAAAACGGCGGTGGCAACGTTCTAGTGCTATGAACTTTGATAGATTTTCCGTCAATCATAGCAACATTCATCTGGTTGCGCCAGACAAGTTTCAAGCTCTCTTATTTGTTTATTTAACTCGGGCAGCACATAAACACGCCATCCATTGCGATAACAATGTGAAGCACAGCTTACACTTTCCCTTGGTGACTACTTTTGCTTGTACCATTATCTTCAAGACACTGACTAGTCGTTCCTAAATGCGACAGCTGATGTTGATGAACAGGTTGATTTGTTTACGAAAATAATTGAAAATGACATGCGCATTCTCATAGCAAACAAAAAAAAATGCTCAAGAACGCAATGCTTCCTCATTCGGTTTCTGAACAATTAAAATCTAAAATAAAACTGAAGGACTGTGGACACAGTAAAGTGGGGCAAACCAGCCTAGATAAGTGGAAACTTGAATATAGGTGCTGTCATTGTCTTTGCAAATCTTTTATTACAATTATCTCAAAGACAACATTGAACGGGTTGAAGTCATTATTACCCGCAATTAAAAAAACATTCTGGGACTACGTGTGCACTTACTGTTTTAAGGAGTTCGGAAGATGTACGTCTTGTTGATGAAAA
This sequence comes from Dermacentor albipictus, assembly GCF_038994185.2. NCBI lineage: Eukaryota > Metazoa > Arthropoda > Arachnida > Ixodida > Ixodidae > Dermacentor > Dermacentor albipictus. The sequence goes on from NC_091821.1 coordinate 359,949,854, forward strand.
GGGTGATATCATGAACGCAGCTGATGCCTTCGCAGAACATTTCTGTCCTGTATTTGGTCTAAAAGATGCTTCAACCTAAAAGCAACCTACCTTTTCGGTCTGGTACGGTGCGTACGCTGTCACTCAATGATTACTTTGTTTTGAAATGTATAAAGCCCCTCAAACATGGCGTTTCTTGTGGCGCTGATGCATTCCCTCCGGAAGTGCTTAAGTCGTATCGAAACATGCATGTTTCTTTTCTCACAAGCACCTTCAGCAGTTCCCTAAAGTTTCCTAGCGCTTGAAAGGTAGCACGGATAGTGACCGCATACACATGTCGGGTGCTAAAAAGCAGTTACTAACTACCGGGCTATATCTATCCTCTACGCGTCAAAAGTGTTTGAATCTGTATTGCATTTCCTGCTTTCTATTAGTACTAAGAATATTTTGATAAATGAACAACATGATTTTGTCTGAACTCCAGAACAAGTGAACTTGGCCCCATTTATGACCTATGCTTCCTGTGTAGTACATAATGGGGGTCAATCACGACCTTTACTTTGACCGAAGTATATCATTTGATGCAGTATGCCATAAGGTCCTCATCATAAAGCTAACAGAAATGAGCACACTTTCTTCTATTGCTGCCCTGGCACCTAATTAACTAATCAATAGATCGTGTTTTGTTGGGGAATGCGCACAGATCTGTTAGGTAGTTAGCATAGATCTGTTAGCTGTTAGGTTAGTTAACCGGCCTTGTGCGCCAAGCGTCTCAATTTGCTCGCCTTTCCGCGAGGACTTCATAACTCGAAGGAAGGCTTCGCGGCATTCAAGTGGACATTATTGATTTCGCATTCACAACTCCTGAGTGCTAAGGTGTCCTCGGATTTTTATCCAATGAAGAGCAACGATGTCTCTGAATTACCAGATTGAACTTAATCTTCTCACTATCTGGTCGTTTGACGTAACAATTAAAGCGAAAAGCGTTCGTCTAGGGCAACCTACGAACATATTATGCGACGATCATTTCGGCAATACCATCGCCTTCGCCTCACGTAGTGCTCAACCAGCCAGTCAGCTCGTGCCTGACGGACGAGGCAATACTATCACCGAAATTGATCATCGCAGAATACGTCTCCTAATGCAACCCCTAAATATCTAAGTGCCGATCGTTATAAAATAAGTGCGTTAGCTACTATCATCGTTAATTGTCCCGCATCTCAAGTCTGGTAAATGTGACAGCACAATGCTATGTTTACGTTACCTTCCAGTGTGAAGTCGATGGCATTTCTCAACGCAATCGACATCTGCGCTTGGTAAACCATCATGATGCATATAGGTTCTGTGCTTCTGAATGTCATTTTGGCCATGTAAAGCAGTAATTTCCACAAAGAAAACATAAAAATATTGTGGCTCCTATTGGTGAGCTCATTATTTCCGGAAAACAGGTGCATGCGTCGTAGACAACGCGGCGTTTTCATCCTCTTGTTTCTAAAGAACAAGTGCTACACACTGCCTAACGCTGCAGTAAGACCTCACATGGCCATGCCGCATGCTTGCGAAATGCGCTGTAACGCACAAACAAATATTTAACCCAGGATCTACCACTGCTCTGGACGATCGCGCAGTTCGCAACCGATCGCTCGACCACAAGGCAAATGTTATTCACACTGTAGTTTATGCTGTTGTTAGTAATCAAAGCTGTTTTACTCATCGGCGGAAACGTCGTCCAAAACCAGGTAGTAGCGCAGTGTATCTGCAGATAGCATTTTGAACGCTTGTCAAAATAAACAGAACAACTTATTCCGTAGCAGAACGGCACCCACGCGGTTCGGATCGTGTGATGCTTCGTAACTACTCATTGCTGCTAAATTACAGCTTATAATTAGTGAGAATGCTGCAGTAAAGTTACATTTGTGAAACAAACTTTCAGAATTACATAGCTGCCGAGACTGATTGTAGGCTCAAACGCGCACACTGACATCGCGCTGGGTTCTCCGTACTACGCGACGCCAGCAGAAGCTCCGACCCTGCCGACTTAAATCCCCTTCAGCACGTCGCGCAGAACCGTTTCTCACTTATGGACAACGCCGCGCCACACGGTTGGACCGAGCGAGCACTAAACCAGCCACCATAAATTGCTGTGGAGCGTATGCCTTGCCTACAACACGGAGCGTTCGGCCAAGCCAGCAAGCCGACAGCCCATAGATGGTGCCGCTGCCTACGCAATATGTCGGCGCCCACAACGAAAAATGTCTATATGCTGAGGACTTAAAGTCATTTAAGGCTCTCAACAGAGTCTACGACTTCATTGACCTCCAAAAAGACACATTTTCATTCTCAAGCTGGTGCAGAAGCAATAAGCTACTTTTAAATGCTTCCAAAACCATGCTATTAAGTTATACGCGGAAAACACACGATGTGCATTTTCATACACCGTTCTGAATGTTGCAATGGCGGGAGTAGGTGAAATGAAGTTCTTGGTTTGTACGTCGACAAACGCTAAGCTTCTCTTCACGTGATATACTTGTGAAACAACGTGCCCTTCGCACTCATGGTATTGTTCGTCGTATATCCTATGACTTCCACTCCCCTGTTGCCTTTCTGAAGCTGTATTATACTTTGCGCTTTCCTCTACTAGGGTGTGCTTTTGTAGTTTTTGGCTGGATCGTTTAAATAGAATTCTGACCTATGTGAGGACATCCAGAATAATTTGATATCTATTTTCAAGCACCGCTTTTGCCGATCTGGAGACCATAGTCCAGCACTCTCAAATATACATCCACTCACACCTCTAAAATCAAGGTCTTTAAATCAGACCTTCCATTCCTCTGTAAGGTGGTCTTTGGCATTATGCATTGTCCAAGGCTTCTTGATCATGTGCAATTTTTCATGACACTAAAATACACCAAGCAACATTCCGCGTTTCCTGCGCAGCCGTGTTGCATTAGGGATTGTCCTATGGCTCCACTCGAAAAAACATGTAATAAGTATTCCGCTTGTGTTGACATCTTTCAGAGCAAATTTGCTCTGTATTGTGCATATGTAGATAATGTTGTTGAAGGATGCTCAATAAGAACGCTGCTCTCAAACTATTCTCAACTAATTCTCGCATTATGCGTGCGATGCTTGCACGCGTAATGCGATGACGTGGGATCGTTCCCCACCTGCGGCAGGTTGTTTTGTGATCCACTTTCATCGCCATTAATTTATCATGTCTTTAATTCATTTGGTAAGTACATGTAATTTCCCCTATGTTTTCCTTAGTGTGTTTGTTTGTTGGCTTCTCAAGATAAAATGAATAAAACCCGGGTCCCTCGGTTAAGCCCCTTCCCTCCAATTCTCTCTCTCTCTCTCTGTATATATATATATATATATATATATATATATATATATATATATATATATATATATATATATATTCCACGTTGGCATGCAGACACCAGCAGTCAACAAAATGCATAGTGTTTTCTCTCTATCGCAACATGCCTTTCCTTTTAAACATATTCACGGTGCATTCTCGCTTTGGTGTACGCGAAATGGGGCTTCGGAAGACAGGCCTGTGCAAAGAACGTCAACTGAAAGCGCCCAAACAGCCGGAAAAGAAGAATATGGAACTTGGAAAGAAATTTTCTTATTGTATTTTTGCATGGACTAGATGCATTCCTTGTTCTGGTTCCTACACCACCTGTTTCTCTTTTTTTTCTATCAGCACTGCGTTTTTTGCGCGAACATCAAACGTGCCTAGAATGTCAGTTCCCAGTGCTATATAGCATGGTGCAATCAGACCATTACTGTCTGGACTCCACGCTTCTGATCATATCGCATAGGGCAATACTAGATGGGATTTTTCTTGGGACGAGCACATGAGTCAACAAATAAATAACGCAAACAACAAAGACTTCCTCACCATATGGCGTTGATTTGCACTTCGCCTCCTAAATGCTACTGCACAGAACTCCGTAACTGTATCCGGGCTTCCGGATGAAATTTTTGCCACGTTTGTTGAATGCTTAATTTTACAGGTGCGCATTTTGGTATACCGGACATCCAGCACAGTGAGCGAGAAATATGGTAGAAGTATATAAATATCTTTCCCCCTGTATATGTGTGAGATTAGAGTGGACGACGTCCCCTGCGGGCCGCGTTTTAAATATGAGAGCACGTGGACTGATTTCGGAGCTTGCGCAAGCTAGATGAGTTATATTCACTATCACTTGCTGCTTTTCTTTTTCGTGTATTATTTGTTGGAGCCTCGGATTTCATGACCACCGTCCTAAACGCTGCCACGCGAGACAGGTTGGTAATGCTGATTTGTTATGAAAACAATTACGGAAACTCCACGGCTGCGTGGGAGCTAATTCGTCAGTAAGTCTAGATCGTGAGCGAAGTGAGCAGCAACCGAAACACGCGTCCAGATTATTTGCAGAGAGGGTGCAACATTGTTTACCGAAGTACACGCACTGCAGACGAAGGACATAGTAATAGAACATGTCGCAACAGCTTTATTAACTACAGAATCAAGGAGATATATATTATGTCTCACTGTCTGCATAGTGCAGGCAATCAGACAGGCTGTTTGCGCACTTACAGCTTTCCAGCAACGAAGCAATTGTTTATCCGGTTTTACAACCAACGTGCCAGAACCCGTTGGAAATACGAACATAGCTATGTCTCCTAGAATGCGATAGACAAGCAAGCAAACACGGTCAGAGAGTGAACGTCAATACAGCGAGTATAATGTTTGCGCACTAATTACATTCTGCATCGCAGCTACTTGTTTCACGTAGAGGTTGTCAAACAGCCTCCGATAGGGAGCTTTGAAGTTTTATACAATGTTGCCATATATGTATGGCTGTCACTTTTTGCTGATCTTGCAAGCGTCAAAACACGTATAATATTTGGCGCACTTGTTTCCCATCGCTTTCGATACGAAAACAACACAGAAACAGACAAACAAACAAGAAAAACAAACTATAAGAAATCAGAAAAATTAAGCTGACCAACAGTATGTTCTATAATTGTGAAAGCCGTGAAAAGATATCAATGTTGCTACATATCACTATAAACAAAAAGTAGCCTTTATGAGAGTTTTAGTGGGTGATGTGACATGAAAGTTCTCTTATCTTTGAATATTTACTTGGATATAAGGGAGAATTAAATATTGTGACATTCCATCACTTTACTCCGGTCTCTTCCTGCAGGAGCATAAAAGCGACATGGCATGGTTTCACCCCAAGCTCAATATCTTGTTATTTTGTTGGTACGCCGCAAAAAAAGATTTTAAAAGAGCCCCTTGCTGAAACAGGGGCGCCATCCCGGCGCTTCCCATTAGGCTGTAGATGGCCCCGGCGATTGGAGGGATTCAGGGGAGTTAATGGCAATTTCACCTGACGGTTTGTTTGCATCTGGGCAGTGCTTTGCGTGCCAATGTTTCGTTGTATCGCTGTATTTTCTTTTTTATTCCTTTAGCAAACACATGGGGTACCTAGGCGCAATTGTACCGTCTCCGTCGGCGTCGCCATCGTCGTGACGTTCTGTATAATGTCAAAAGGCGATAACAGCACCGCCACGCGCTGTATGCTGCATGTGCGAGTGAAACCCTGCGAGGGTGAGCCGAAGATGGTGGCTCAATCTTGGGCGCGCAAAGGAGGCAAGCGGAGAGGAAGCGCGCCGTCTTTGATTATAGCGTCCGCTAGGAGCCTGGCGTTAGCTGCGACGGACATCAGCAGCGACGGCGGCGGACAATATCGCCAACCAAAATACCTATTGGAATGAGCCCATAACAGCTTGCGGTGTAAGACACCGCAAAACAGTTGACTACAGATGTCAGCGAGGTGCTAGCTCTCGTTTGTAAAAATGGGAAAATTCTCGCAATATCTGTTTCCATGTCCATCACGTCTGTCTCTAAATGAACGCCATGCCCTTACTGGCATACATTCTCATTGGCAAGCGACTTGTTTGGTGGCAGTCGATTCAACTGGACACGGCAATCCCGAAAATTTCCCCAGTAATGTGGGCGTAAGCTTCTGCGACCGACTGTACGAGCAGGGAAAATGGTTTAGGGCGAACTTTGCTGCCGTCGCATCGAATAAAACTCTGGCCTAAGCGCATTGCTTTAATATAGTGCGAGAATCGGCTCGTGTGACTGGCACGTTCGGATGAGTTTGGAGTGCTGTATAGGAGCATTTTATTCCAGAGCTCATCCGATTGTGCTCGAGGTTGCCGCTCGTGACGCTGCTTGAACACTGTCAAGGGTGCTCTGCCAAGCCACTGCAGTTTCTTGAGAGAGTATCGATACTTCAGCGCGTTATTCAGGCAGGAAGATCGACAAAAGTTCCTTTCAGAGATGTAACCCTGAACACTGGAATGCCGTCTACGCCAGCTTGTTGTAGTGAAAAAATGTGTTGCTTTTTTTTTCACAGCACTGAATGAACTTCAATTGGAAAGGCTTGAGTGCAGTTCCCGAATCTATTCCGTCGCGTTCGATACGCAGAATAGATTTTGCACTAATTTATACCCTACAAGTCCAGCGATCATTGCTAGATACGGAAGCTTGGATTGCCTATCTTCGAAATACACGGTTGACATGACAACATATCAGACTGGCATCGGGATGGGAAAATCAAACCTTATGCAATACATCGCTGGCGGCATGGTCACTAGACTGTCCTCGACAGTCCAGAGCTGTCGATTACCACTACCAGAGCCTCGCTGTGCTTGCCGTACCATTCCTCCCTAATGCCGCACGTTCTTTGTTGGATACCTATTTGTGAATGCAACTACTATAAGTGCGAGGTAGAAATAAAAAAATTATGCGTCTGCGAATTCGTTGGATAAAATATTGGTAATCTCCACAAACTCATCGCGGTAAAGCTAATATTTGTTTGGTTTTAAGCTCCAACGTCTGGGCTCAATAGTGTTAAGTACACCATCACGAGCTTCAGAATGGAACGATCCGGCTTCCAAGAGAAAGAACGACAACATTGGAGATAAAGTAAATACCACATATACTGGTGCAATGTCCATACTTTTCTTGCTCTTTGACGTCATGCGGCTCCTACATGGCACCGGTTCATTCGGCCTGATTTTTCCGACTACAAGCTCCGGGAACTTGCACGATTACCCAAGAAATGACTTTTTCAATTTTTTCCCTGCGGCAGACATTTATTTCTGCTTCAGCCACCGACGTAAGCTCTTGTCGTCAATGCCAAAGTGGAAGCCAGCTGCTCGCTAGCCGTGATCCTCAGCATCCGCGACAACCTTTAGTATAAATGCAGGGTCATACTTCATTAAACGCTTCCTCTTCATTGCGAATTTTCGGCAGCTGACAAATTACCAGAAATGAGCTAGCTAAGCTGGCTGCGAACAAGCTAGCTAAACTGACTGCGAAACACTAACTACAAGATGAGAAGATGGCGCCAGAGACTTGCGCACCGTCATGGAGGAACAGGAAGAAGCCGGTCGTGACGCCGCCCACGACGCCATAGCTTAAAGCGCAGCTCTCGTCGAACCAACTGGGGCATCAGCGCACAGAACGCGCTTGCTACTCGGTTGTAACTTTTTTCTCCTAATTTTGGGTTGCCGATTTGAGGGGTGCAGCCAATGCGCGGTTGCGGCACTTACTCGAGATTATACGGTAATGCGCTGTAACAACGTAAAGCTGGTAGGTACCATGGAGAGGGCAGACGTGGTGGGCCTCCTCTATCTGCCCCGTCTGGCCGGCCTGATAGAAAAGCGGGCACTCTTCAGCCGTGGCAATACAGGACCCCACCGGTGTCGCTGTATCCCCTGCAAGCGTGTACGCCGTCATCGCCAGGGTGTTCCGAGGTGAGCTGCCGAAAGAATAGAAGGGACAATGATAGTGACACCGTCGGTTCCACCTACTCGGCTCTCGTTGAGGCCTCACCGGCACTGTATTCCGTCGACGAGGTACATGTATACCACCTGCCGAAAAGAAGCACAGAATGTGCTTCACCGTGAGTTCCCTTTCTGTTCCTTCCTTCGGCGCTTGCGGAAGGAAAAAAAAACACACAGCCGTGCTTCTTCAGAGGCCAATATATCTGGACGGGGGTCACAGAACACTTCGTAGTTCCGTCAGAGGCCGAAGGAGCCGAGCATTCATGCCTTATGGTGCATGGATCTGTTTTTCGCCATCAAACGCTGTGGAAAATTGCACTTAAGCCGAAACACACATCCTCAGGACTGGCACCCATCACCATTAGTTGTTTCCTTAGGTGAAGTGACCGTACGGGTCTAACAGTAAGAGCTGGATTCACTCCTGTTTTTATAAATGCCATTCTCTTGAAGCACTGCGAAAAGCGCGGCCACTGGATGTACGCTTTCGATAGCCTGCTGTCGTGTTTAGCGGCCCGGTGCCCAATGTCGCTTTCTTTCTGCATTGTATGTCCACCTGGCGCTTTACTAAAGGGAGCGTGAAATATGCAGTTCTATCTGAAATGCCTTAGCCTTTCGTGAGGTGAGTGAAGCGGGTTAAAAATGCCCGAATTATGCATGTTCCTGTGCGCATTTCACTGTTGTTTCTATGTTATGGGTTAAAATTCTCGCGACAATGTGTTTCAGACGTCAGAAAATGTTTTACAAACGCTGAATAAGCCCGTAGCCAAATTTTGAAGTTTGCATTTAGACAACAATTTCTGGTTTGTTAGTCAACACCTCGTGCTGCATGCCAATGTTAGATGTCCTTGAGTGTGCCTTTCTGAAGCACTCTCTACACTTTAACACTCCTCACCCCAACCCCTCTATACTCAACCCAAGAAATTGAGTACTAGAGGGCGTTACAGTGCTCAGTTACACTCAGTAAGTACACCAGTATTATAGCGCGAAATTTCAGTGCTAAAGAGGATGAAACCTGCAAAGAAACAGTGGCCAAATTTTATAGCTGTAGAGCTTTTATATCCCTGGACACATTACGGCTTCCATGTTGCGTTAAACCGCGACGCGGAATATCAAGCTCTCAAATCGAACCTCACTTAATCTATAATCCTACAATCTATCTATATCTATAATTTATCTATAATCTACCCTATAATCTGAATCTATAATCTATAACCTCACTTAATCGTAATCCGTTGTCAGTGGAGCTTAAGGTGGGCAACTTCTGCTTCAAAAGCAATGTGTGCTGTATTGGTCAGTTAAACGAGTCATCTCGCTGGTTTAGATCACAAGCTACGATACTGGTCGATATTCTAGGCACGAACCGGGGGGAGTAAGACTCTTCTTGTAATACCCCTCACTGTGGTCCGAGGCAATTGAGCGGTCGTTATTAATGGTTCCTAACCTCAGGCGCAATCGCACTGACGCCTAATGATCCGTGGGAGTAGTGGAACGTTATCCTTTGCCAAGCGGCCCTGAAAAATGCAGCGCGAAGAACAAGAAAGATGATAAAGCGACGTGCTTAGAGTACGCAAGGCTCGGGGGAACCGCAACACTGTAGTTCTTTTCAACCGCCGGATTCAAGCCATGCTTTAGTTGGGAGCCAGAATAACAAGTTAACTGCAGCTGAAAAGCGGAACGGTAGGTAACTAAGTGCAACCGGTGCTGACAAGTTGTGGCCATTACAGAGTAAGTTTGCCACTTAAAACGCCATCTGCACCCGTTAGTAACTGTATTTTTTCCTGTGTTGTGGGTGTGTGTGAAGCACGAACCCAGGATTTCTTTTCGAAGGGGGGGTGGGGGGCAACCCAAGGTAACTTTTCTATGCAAATGAGGGGTGGGGTACCTTTACTAGTACAAATGTGAACAGTGCCCATCATTCGCCATAAGGACGCGTAATCCCTCAAAAGAGAAATGAAATAAGGTGTATCTCACAGGTACGATTGTGAGATTCACTTCACTTAGCAATGAAGGAGCCACATCAAATGGACTCGCGCAGGAAAGAAGAGCAGGAAGAACACTGCTAAGAACAAGTGAACAAGCGAAAGCGTAAAATAAAGGTTTCTATAGTAACATGCAACTGAAAAAGACAGCATTTGGCAAAACCGAGGCACACGGACAGCGCGGGATTGTGTTACTTCGCCAGTCAATCACGAAAGCAAAAAAAAAAAGAAAGAAACGTCGACAAAAAAGAAAGAAAGAAACGTCGACATGCGACCTTTTCAAAATGGCGTCGTACTTATTATCTCCGGAGTGTCTCCTGTTCTTGACGAGTCTTTTCATCGACGGAAGCAAGCAATTGTGCAACAGACATGGACGAAGTGTATGGGGTCTGAGCATTTCATTCTTCAAAGGCCTACCTGCCGTGGTTGCTTAGTGGCTATAATGTTGGGCTGCGAAGCACGAGGTCGCGGGATTGAATCCCGGCCACGGCGGCCATATTGTTGATGGGCGCGAAATGCGAAAACACCCGTGTAGTAAGATTTAGGTGCACACTAAAGAACTCCAGGTGGTCCAAATTTCCGGAGTCCCCCAGAAAGGCGTGCCTCATAATCAGATCGTGATTTTGACACGTAAAACTCTATAACTCATTAATTAAATCTTAAGACTACGGTAGAGTTCATTTCACTGCTGAGACTGTTTTATTCATGAATCTTCACTGCCAGATGAACCTAAACTTGACAATAGATAGTTGCAACGAAGCAATCATGTTATTTCAGTTCAATGAAGAATTAGGCTTTCGCCCTTCCATTATAATAGGTGAGGAAAAACGTGTAAAATTACGCGCTAATAATTTTATTGTTGTCGGTACTGCATTGTTTGGGCGACAGGAAGAGCTTGAAGTACGAATTATTTGCAGCCTCGCGGAAGAACAATGGTTGGCGGTTATGAGGGCGTGGGTAGGGCTTCGCTGCAGACTTAAGTTGTATCCGACTATAGTAGCGTTTTTAGAATTAGCACTGGAAGAATTATGGAGAAATATAAATTTGCCGAACAATCACAGTTCTTTTGGATCGCTCCTTTACTGCTCCATTAGGTTAAAGGCCAAAACCGACTTGTATTGTTATCTGGAAAATTGCGTAACTCTACGTGGCCTCCAGTTCCGTACAACCGCGTAGAGCGCAGGACGCTGCGGTTCTAGACGTGCTGCGCCCACCGCGAAATGTTAGAAAAACACCCAGATAAGCACAGCAGAGAAGTGGCTGCGTCAGGCGGTTCAACTGATAATTGTAGAAGCGTCATTGAAAATACACGGAATTGTTCTTCACTTCATGCGGCATTTTACTTCTTTTTTAAATAAAAGGATGTTTATCCATTAATATGTTGATAAACAAGGGTTAAATCTGGTAATTTTTGCTTTTCCTTCTTGTTTGGCTGTTGCCTTGGCTTTTGCCTTTAGTATATAGCTTAATGTCTCAACTCCTTGCTGTTCGAGTTTCCAGTTGCCAATTTTGCACGAAAAGTGCTGTACAATTAGGGAAAACCCAGACGAGGTAACGGGTGACATACGCAACAGACCGGTGTCAGCCTTCACACGTACCCCGCAGGACTAGAAGCTGCGTGGAGCTTGGGTCGCAAAACTTAGAACCGCAAGCAGCCATCGGCTAAAACTCGGGTGTCGAACAAGCACTTCCACGAGACAGATTTCTGCTGCGGCGTCAGCGCTGCGATCTTCGCGGTGAGTAGCCAAAAAAACGCACTGAGACGGTCGCTCGCACGCTGCCCGGTGAATGTAATGAAGCTTTGATCTATGAAAATGTGCATACTAGATGCTGGCAACTTCACTGGAATGGAAAGGGAACGGTAAGAAACACATTTGCAAGAGGCATGGTATATGCTCATATTTGTGTTAACGCCAAACAATCAATGTATTTAAGAAAAAGAAGCAGCAGGAAATTACTCACTGAGAAGATCGATAAAGATACACTGCAATGCAACTTGAGAAATAATGTTTAAACTTCCGAGTATTTAGATGAAAATAAGAAGAAAAAAGACTGGGTCGTCCTGGTGATATATAAGAAGTCGCCGTAGGCGTCGAAGTCCCTAGCCATAAAGAAATTACTTTTGAACAGCTCTGATAGCGTCCACGCAACAATGGTTGCCTTTGTAATTTCGAATGCTCATATACTGTGGCCTAAAGCTCATGACACGGTGTGAAAAGGCGCTCGTCGCGAAAGCGAAGCACTGTGCTCAGATGTGCACACCGATGCGCAGTCGGTCGCTCCGAACCCGTGAGTTAGCTGCATTGAGGCTTCATCAGTCGTATGATTGTTGCCAATCGCACCTCATTGCCAATTAACTACATGCCTGCAGCAAGACCATCCACACCTTTATGGTGCCTGCACAGACCTGAAGTACGCCTCACCATCCCAGGAATCACTAAAAAGGCTACCATGCCGTCGTTTGCCCTGAAGCAGGCCACATTACAACTTATACATGAGATGCACAGCGGCCGCGTGCACGTTTACATCGATGGCTCAGTCACATCTGCAAGTTCAGCTGCTGCTGTGGTGATACCAACAAGATCCATCGAAATACAGCTAAAAACGTCGCATGTATCATCAACGACAGCTGCTGAACTGGTAGCCTTGCGTGCGGCTCTCCATTTCATTCAGGAGGAACCACCGCATGCATGGTCAGTCTTCTGTGATTCCAAGGCAGCTCTACAGAGTGTACTCTCAGCACTGCGCCATGGATCACATGAACAGCTCGTCGCAGAGATCAGAGAAGTACACCATCGTATAGTTGACGAAGGACACGATATCATATATCAGTGGTTGCCTAGTCACTGTGGCATACACGGCCATGATCGAGCAGACGCAGCTGCCCGATCTGCCCATGACGGCGTCAGGTGCGTTGCCATTCCACTTTCGAGAGCCGACGCAGCGAAAAAACTTGCCGTACTGGCAAACGACCTGACATTAGCTCAGTGGAATTCATCCAATTTCACAAGTGCGCGACTTCATACCCTGGACCCTACTTTACAACTCCGTATTCCGCCCGAGCTTCCACGACGCGACTGTACCCTTCTAGTTCGTCTATGGCTTGGAGTAGCATTTTCAAATGCGTACTCGTTTCTTATCGGAATGTCCGACAACCCACTTTGTGACTTCTGCGGGTGCAATGAAACAATCGCGCACCTTCTTTGTTAGTGCTCTCGTTTCAACCCGCAAAGAGCAGTCCTCTCAGCCACCCTAGACAAACTGGACAAGCGCCCACTGTCAGAAAACAAGATTCTTGGACACTGGCCTACGCGAACATCAGCGCGATCGGCCATGAAGGCGCTGCTGCGGTATTTAAAAGACACTGGACTTTCTGACAGATTGTGACTTCACTGTGTGACTCAGGATTGTACGGTGCACTGCATCACAGTAGGAACGCCTTTGCGGGCTGCGTGACAGTGCCCACAGAAACAGTTTGTGTGTACGTGCGTGTGTGTGTAGTTTCGTTTTTTTTAATCCTTCTCCCTCTCACCTATCGCTTCCCCTTTCCCCTCCCCCAGTACAGGGTAGCCAACCGGAGATAATCTCTGGTTAACCTCCCTGTCTTTCCTTTGCCTTTCTCTCTCTCTCTCTCTCTTGAGGCTTCATTCTATTACGTTCCATTTGCTTATACAGACAGCCCACTATAAGAGCACATTTTCACATAATTTGCTCTCAGCAAATGCCTAACTTTCAGGCGAGAAACCGCTTCGGGGGACTCCATCGCGACGACCACGCTCAGTTGGCGTTGACTGTACGTATTCGGTAAAGAGATGGCGCCTGTAACAATTCTGCCATTCCTGTTCTGCCTCCTAGTAGTCCTAGTATTTCTTTATTTTCTCCCGCAGCTTTGTTTTACTCGAGAAGGGGATAAACGTAAAAGTAACATATCGTGGACAGCGAATTTCGGCTTGGGTATTATTGCTCAGTAGCGAATTAGCGAACTGTAAGTACAATCCTTAGGCTTTACAGATATATTAAAACACCACTCGTGCTGTCATTTGTACAAGAAATTTAGCAGCCTGTGAAGTCAACTTTCACAGAGTGGACAATAATAGAGAAGCATGGAAGCCCGGAAGCGTCACTTGGTAACCTCAAAAACAAAAAAGCTTAAAACGTCCACAGCACTGCCTCGGCCACCACCAACAACAAAACATTTGAGTTTGTGGTCCGGAGCTCAATTCGTGCGTGAAAATATTTGTACCAAGTAAGAAAAAATAGACCAATAAAAGAAACAAAAGTAACCCTCAGTACAAAATAACGATCATGACAATATACGAGCGACAAGGAAGGTGTGCTCTGAAACGTAGCAATAGCAAAGCTGCCAAAGCATAAAGAATGTTCGCAAGATGGTGCGCACGTGGATGGGCGAAAGCAAATAAATATAGCGAACATCGCTAGGAAACACACAAACAGGATGAAAAGCTTACGTGCATCGCATGGGCGTAGGAAAGGGAGGCCATCGACATTGCGCAAAGGCGGGAACTGTTCCCCAAGTACTTACGGGTGCCATCTCACGTCGACAACAGCGCAGCGTTGTCGATCTCTTCGATCGTTCGTCAAAACGAAGACTAGTAGCGGGATCGACCGGTTTCGGGGCCCAGGGCGTTGCGGCAGGAACACCGTTGCCCGGTTCGGAGAGCACAAGATCTCTCTCGATGGGACAGCTGTCGGAGCTTCCAAAAACAGCGCCGATGAGATTTGAACACGCCCCCACCCTCCTTACTTTCCGTGGAGAGAAATCTGTGTGAACTCGTGCCTCGTATTTAACGGACCTCTTGTGTTCCTAACACACGTCACTTCCGTTCCTTGTGGAGGCATACGTTAAGCCACTGAGATACCGATAAGCATGTACTCGCAGCTTTCTCCATGCGTTGCGTTTTCGTTGACGTAGCATTTTAACGCGATAGCGTTAAGGAGCTCGTGTCGCAGAAAAGCCGGTGTCGTCGGCGTCGGGTGTCGGCGTCGGTGTCGGCGTTTGCGGCGTTGACCGTGAGCGATAAATCACGGCAGGCGCTTCATAAATAAAAAGCAACTTCCAAGATTGGCCCGGTCGGAATCGAACCAGGGTCTCCGGAGTGTGAGACGGAGACGCTACCACTCAGCCACGAGTTCGATGCTTCCAAGCGGTGCAAACGCGCCTCTAGTGAATGCGGTGTTGCCTTCGAAACGAGCCGTGTAAAGTTATACTGCGGTGTATATCGGTAATTATGAACATGTAACTTACAGAAGTCACAATTACACGAGTTGCGAAGTGCGTTTCCGCTGCATTTCTTCTGCGCTTTCCGCACACGCAGAGCCATCTTGCGGCAAACACAGAAGACCCCCTCCTCTCAATGTACGGCGCTGCCCCGACAGGAGGCGCGCCGCGCGCGCATTGGGACCGCTGCCAGGCGCGTCGCCGGACTCCCTCTCCCCTGACGACGCTTTGCCGTGCTCCCTGTTTAGATTACTATCTATCTCTCTGCCCGTGCCGATCACGACGTTTGGCTGGCGTAGATCGTTTCCCCTCCGAGACACCGAGTTCTTTGGTTCGTTCCGTTCGCTCAGGCGCACGTTTCGTTGCCGCGCCGAACGCTGCGTTGCTCGACGCTCACCGCGTGATAGGTGGGCGCTAAGTCCGATGCGGGGCGCATCGTAAGTGATCGCTGTGCCGTAGCGCATTGTCTTATACCCCTTGGCGGGTTTACGGGAACGCTGTCGCGTCCCACTCTTGAAGGCGAAGCTTAAGCGTCCTCCAATTTTTTCTCCTCTTGCTGCTATTGCACATGCGTTGCACGACGGCGAAGATTTGATTTCCGGACCCTGCTGCTGCATTAAGGCGGCGAAACGTTAAGAACACTATGCGCTTCGTTTCTGATGCGCGTTACGAACGCGAGGTGGCCAAAACTTTTCGGAGTTCAGAGATGGTGATTTGCGAAAGTACAAATAAATCGTTTAGTTTATCGGTCGGTGACTCACACAATCATTCAGTCAATCAGCGTGTCCAACGTTCTCTTCCCCTCGTAAATTTTTTTCCCTACTGGTTAGCCTGCGCTGTCCAATGAAACAGCGTAAGCAGCTTCCCGACAATAACTCCGACTTCTCAGTGTTTGTCGACGAGCTTCCTAAACGGTGCCATAACTAGGTGTAAAAGTTTACTTTGGAACGGAGACGCAATGTCATTCGAGTGGACACATACAAGACAGCTGCCGTGGAAAGTGCTGCGCATAGTTGAAGGGGACGCCCTTGCCATATTTATCAAAGCTTATTCACCACTACCTATACACACAAAGGCGTAAACTGAAACGCAATTGGAATGCGAACGAATAGAATGCGCTGGAGTGCGCTACTAGTGTGCCACAATATGTCTAAGCGCCAATATGCTTGAATAGAAGTGGCAGCGGCTAAACAGTGACACGTTTGCAAAGCCAAGGATCAACGACAAGCAACCGAAGTTGCTGGTATGTAAACGTCGCTCCCAGCTAGCCTGCGGCCCATACGCCTCATTTGCAGCATGTGGAGAATTGGCGCTGCTTTGACGTACTCAGTGACATCCGCTTTAGAAAAGGACTTACTGTCCACAATATTCTGTGGGGATTCCTGTATCGCAGTAGACAGCGCAGACCAGTGTGGATATTAAGCCGACACTGTTTGAATGCAGGCCTCTATTTTTCCTATAGGCCGGCTATGTAGGCGTTGAAAGAAAGCCTCGACTTCCTTGCTCACTGCTTGAAGCAAACGAGCGTAGGTTATACCTATGCATGATACACGATCATAGACAGTCATGCTTGTCATCAAGCATGATGGTAATCGGCGGAAGCAAAGAAACCTTCACCAACACCAAAAATTGTGTGATAATTCCTGACGTATGGCTATTGTTGTTGTCAGACCAGATCTCAACATTTTGAATCGCACTTAACGCTTACATTTTAATGGCCCTGTAGTAGAACGAATATCTTTTCTCCATCTCATTTTGCAGCATTTCTTTTCTCCTTGTTTATTGCACATAATCTTCTGTTACTTCCTTTAACTACTTCCCTTTCGTTCACCAATTTTATTAGCGCACTTGTAGTCAACGTTCACTTCCATTTTTCTTAACTCGTTTTCTGACCATCCTAAGCGTGTCGGGAACCTTTCTATCTCCTCTTCGGACTGTTTGTGTAGTCATTTTTCTGTTTACGAAATTTACCACGAACATAGAACGCGCGAACCGAGCCACAAGACTGGCTTCGGAGTGCCACATTTCTTATTTATTTACAGCAGCGAGACGGAAATATAGTGCAATATATGAAGAATATAGCAAGCCACAGGAAGGACAAAAACAGTTCTAGAATAAAGGCATTATGGCCAAACTTTCTTGTGAATGAAAAAGTGGCGTTACCCGGCTGTTCATTTTTAGGGCCCATTTCATGTCAAGGAGCTCTCGTTTTTTTAAAACAAAATAACGTTATATCTACTTTTCGGGGAAGCAATCAAAGCAAGTGAAACACAAATTTGTCCATAAAATTCACGTGGCTGCTGTTGCATATGTTTGTAATATGCATAAAAGGGCCACTAAAAAGTTCACTGCGAAGTTCATTTTTGTGCGGTTGTAGACTTCACACGCAAAAATATGAGCAATGAAACACACTATTTTGAGGTTTGTGCAGTGTTATTTCTGAACTGTGTCATTAGTTCTCGAAACTCGTTTCAATACGTCTCGAAGCGATGTATAACTTTGCAACAAGTGTAAAAATACCTACATATATGAAAGGTAGTGCTTTTTCAAAAAAAAAAAGCTCCTTGACTGCTAACATTTCTACATGTCCATTGTTGAAAGCTTTACAGGAAAGCAAGACGGCCAAGTTATTCCCTAAGAGAAAGAGAGAGAGTCGTGGGGTAAGGGGTGCTTTCGTGAATCCTGAAAAGACTTGCCTGTTCGCTTTCCTAGCATGTTAATGGAGATGAGTGTCATAAAAATGAAATTATGTGCACAACGTACACAAACCACACCACTACCTCTCAACAAACTAAAGTATCTCGTTGAGATCACTTTCTCTAAGGAAGGATAGAAGTTCCTCTGTTGCCCAAGCGCTATTTCTTATTTTTCGCCCTATGGTATGCAAAGAACGGTGCCTCAAAGGGTCCACCGAGCACCAGTGTTTCGAAGAACAGCAAGTGCAGAAAGTGACCGTCCAGGATTGTCGAATCGCGTTTCACCTTTTGCCTGTCATTACCGCTTTCGCGATAAGTTGTCCCACTGTGACTCAGCTCTCGACTGTAGCTTATTCAAAGCATGTCGCTGACTGGTATGCGCAGGAAATGCGACGAAAGGGTTGGTTTTGTATTTTTTAAAATGAAGACATCTGTGGAGCTGCATTTTCTCCTCCCCCTTCTTAATATGCAAGAAAACTTTAACTTTGTGACACCCATGCTTGACTAGGTTGCTTGAATTAGGGTTGAGAAGCTGAAAAAAAAAAAAACTACGCAACCTTAAGGGGGTGTCTGTTGCCAAGAGTAATGTTGTCTGTGATCCGTACTTAGAAAACTCAACATCCTGAAACACATTGTTGCTGTAATTAAGGAACGGAGGCGCCAGTTGGTGACTGGTATCGCAGTTTCTGTTTGTAATCTTGAACTTTCTTTCCTCTCTCCTCCTCTCCTTCCTATCTTCCATTTATATGTCTCTGTCCCCTCCTTCCTGAAGAGTACGCAGGCGTTGTGCCCCTTCCGGTGGCAGTTCCCAGCCTGCTCCTCGTTTTTCATTTCGTGTTAGATGTATATGTGTCTTCAAAACAAATAATATTAAATAAGTTTTCAGGCATTTTCGACATGGCTTGAAATCACAAAAATAGATATTGTTATTGTAGTGAGGCCTAAAATTCCTTTCTTATTAGTCTGCCAGTCCATACGACTTTTGATAGTCCTCTTTCACTTGCCTACATTCAAGAATATGCCCAGTTACTGAAACCTCATTTGTGCCACTCCAGTTACTAAATTTAGAACAAACTGCCTACTTAATAATTTTGTTTGTAAGCTATAAAATGATTACCCATCTTCCTTCCACACGCTGTCTCATTTATAATTTCGCATTATGCTACAAATTAATCACTAGTGTGAAGAATACTAGAAATACTGCTACTAGTGATAGAAATTGGAACTATTTAATAGAATATTAAGACGGCCTGCTCTTCTCGCACGTTCACCGTCAAGATAAATATGAGCGGGAATTGCGTCTCATTGCGTGCGACTGCACAATAAGAAAACACTCGGTAGGAGCACTAGTTATCGCACTGAGTAAGCACGTTAAAAACTTATTCTATAGCTTTCAACACAAAACCATGCGCGATGTACAAATAGTTAATGTGACGGAGTAATATGTTACGACCTACTTTTCAATAAAGTTGAACTTTGGATTGGTAGTCCTTGCTTTTTTTACTTCTCAAGTCATCCTCGTTTCAATACCATGACTTGCCCGCTTAAGCAACAAATTAGCTCAGGTTTATTTCGGGCATTGAAAGCTTGCAAAGAGCTTTCGCGGGAAGCACTTCTCCGCGCAGTGAACGTACAGCACATACCGCAGGCTCGTAAGAAGTTAAAGAAGTAAAAACACAAACGTGCCGGTTTCTACTCGTATACTTCACATACAAAGAAACATCGTTCATCCTCTGTTATTTTCTTTTCTGAAGCCAAGTGCCTGTATGCGAAAGTTAATACTTTAAAATATTTTTCAGAGGACAGTCACAGCCTAAGTAGAAATGTGACTCAATGGGTGGTGATCATGCAGCGGCAGATGCATGAAAGGTTGTTGCTCCAGTCGAATACTAAACGGAAGAGAAAACGACCCGAGTCCTTTTTTGCAGCGGATAATTCCTGCAAGCGTTCAATCTGCATCGTTCTCTTCGGCGTCATGGAAACGTATCACGGGGAGTTTATTTATATTGTCATATTTATATGCCTGTCATGAATAACATGGTACTTTCTTACAATATTTCACAGAATTAGTTTCACGTGGCGGAGCAAGAGTGTGGCGTTGAAAGTACTGAACGCTGTTCACGGCAAATAAAAATCATTCTATTTTGTGAGCAGCGATATTCCTTGTGTGATGGTTAATAACCCTGAAAAACTTAATAGAACGGAATCAAGTGATTGAGCAGGTCTCTCAATACCTTAAGAGCATGTGAAGTCATTCTAAATTGCCTAAGTGCGTTGCGAGGTGCATGTTTTAACATATTTATTATATAGACAACGTTCCACCCGCCTGCTGTTCTTAAATTTTTCCCTTTAAAAAGCGACGAGTGTTGTAGTTGCTCTTCTTTTTCACATACTAAAATACATAGTAGCTAATTTTGGAATGGGCCTATAGTGAAAAAGGAAACCATTTAACATACGTCGTGCACAATAAAAGTCCTAGCCAAATTCCCCAAAAAGTGCACCAGATAAAATAGCGACAATTTATGTAAACAAGAAAACAATCACGCTCGAATGGCAGTGACAAAATTTTAGAAAGTAACGATCAATTTGGTACCACTTTCCCGCACATTCAGAAAAGCTTTTGCGGATCCTGTTAATGTTTTGCGTAAAAAGGAAATTCATTTAACTTGTGGCTGCTTCGTGACGTCATTTTTGATGCAATTATAGATAGTAACGAAAATAATAGCGGGGTTGAAAGTAGAGCGTAAAGTGCTTATTTTCGATGTGTCATGAATAAAAATTACGATGTTTCTAAATTTGAGAAGTGGGGAAGACGCTGAATAGCTTTGAAGCGCTTCGGACCTTCTTCAAGCAGCCTGAGGAGGTCACAGATTTTCCTCAATGCTTCTAACTCATAACTTTTCTAATATCACACAACTTCCCACATTCTTCAAGATTATTTTTTCGACATGAAGCTGCCTAGAAAGCGAAGCGCCGGCATATGATATAAAACGTGAAATCCTAAAGCAGCGTAACGAAAAAAAACAACAACACGGGAACCGGCCCCGCCGACAGGCGACACCCTATCAGTGCCAGTCCCGTTGGTTCTTTCAGCCTTTTCCGTGCCGTATTACATTGTTGCTTTATATAAAGGCGACACACGGGCGAGTGAATAAGAAAGTGCCAGAAGGCAAAAAAAAATAAGGAAGAGAACTCGCAGAGACCTCCTTGTTTTCTCGTCGTTTATGCTAGTGCGAAGTGCTACGATGCATTCCGATGCGCACGGCTGTGGAAACGACGAAAGGGAAGGCAGTAGTAAAAAGAAGCGCGAGTGGGGGAGTTGGTGCTTAGGCAAGCCGGGGCTCTTTCTTTTACTGTCTAGTGCCTTGCATACCTTGATCCTGCGAGGTGCGGCTGAGTTGCTCATACCCCCAAGAAACGGTCTGGAAGCGCTACCGAAAGCTCTCCGTTCTACATACCGTGGTTTCCGTTTATAATGCGCTAAGTCTCCTATTTCGTGCTTTCTTTTTCTCATTTTCGTTCTTCACTCTTTGTTTTCTTTCATGGTCGTGCGAGAAACGGCTTAGATACTGGGACCCGGAGTCTGTTTCCAGCTTTATTTGCGGACGGTGGTGTAACCGGCTTTTGCCGCCCCTGTCAAGAAAAAAAAAATGAGAGACACTGGGACGAAGAGAATAAATTCCTTCAAAGACGGATTTAATTCACTCCACGGGAAGACGGATGGGCAGCGCAGTGTTTTCTGCACCAGATGGAGGCACTGATTTTCTTTCTCCTTCTTTCACTAAACTTATTTTTTTTGTGCATGCTACCGTTTCTGCGAAAGTGCGTGCGCGTGTTTCCGAGCAGACACAAGCGAGCTTGGCGAAGCAGGACTCGACGAGTTAACCGGCTGTTGCCGGGGGATCACGAACGACTCAAGAGCAGAGGCCCATTGAATGCCATACAGGAAAGTGAACGATGTGGTAGTGGAACTGAAAGATCTGCAAGAATGAGAAGCATGATGTCACCCCGGGGACCCATTTCTTTCAGCTTTGGTCTTCCGTTTTGTAAGCCCCGCGTATGCAGCACTTTACGCTAGGCACCTTCGTTGCTGGCGAGCCATTTGCATCACGGAGTCAGCTAGAATCGCCTACGGTATGCTTCCTTTGTGTTGTGTTGTGACGTGCCTTTTTCGCTTACCATATGACATTAGTGCGTTTATTCTTTCTTTTAGTTTCTGTACTCAAAGACTCTTTCTTTAGCGATGAGTCGCATCATCAGTAACACAAGGATCTCAGTGATAGAGGGGGAGGGGGGTTTAAAGTATTTCCTACTGCTCTAAATCCCAAATGTGGGAATTTTGTGGACAGCTGCATACCCAAAATACCATGCGCTAGAAACCTCGTTGTTCACCTTTGCTTCATGACGTCGGAATATGTGTAGGCAAAGTGATTATTAACAATGTTTTTATGCAGCAGCCGCAAACAAACGTGTACGTGGAGTGTTGCGAGTCGGTAATTGTCATGGGACCCTAAACTTGCGCACTGTTACCGTATAGAGAGAGGACACAACTTTCCCACACGTCAAAAGAGCGACATGAAAGAATTTTAGCGAGAGGACTAGGCATATGTCTAGGAGTTCCACGAACGACTTCTAGGTGTCTTGTAATAGCGGAGGCTCGCCAATCACCATGTCTAGTTATGAGAACTACATAAACACGCCGACATTATTTTCATCTTCAAACACGCCATAAAAACCACCCATTGACTCTAGACATAATGAAATGAGATAGAAGTTATGTTCATAAAAAATTCGAGAAAATATTGATATATTGCCAAGAAATGAATTTTGGTACTCAGACGTCGAATATCCTCCATGGCTGCTTACACTTCCAGAAATCGAATTGTGAGTAGACGGGATATTTAGAAAAAGAGAGATGTTCATTCAAGCTGCTCAACAACTAGCCCATTACCTGATATATATGCGGTATTCAGGATACAGATACGTCTATACAGATGGCTCCAGTACAGCAACCTCTTCAACTTCAGCATTCATTATATCGCACCTCATCAAACAAAAATCATTTAAGTTATCTCGTGCGACTTCGTCCACAACGGCTGAACTGTACGCAATCCTATGTGCGATAAAAGCTATATTGTCATTAAGAGATACGCCATAATGGGTAGTTTTCAGCGATTCCCGGGCGGCTCTAACATCAATCTGCAGCACAAAAGGAAAAATTCTCTCTGATAGTATATTATACCTAGCACTTGGCGATATCACAAAGGCAAACGAGGTGAAGCATGGAAAAGCATTCCAGTGGATACTAGGGCGTTGTAACATTATTGGCAACAAAGCAGCCGATGATAAGCGCACCTCAAAGGTGGTGTGGTTCCGCTACCAATATCAAAGAGTGAATTACGCTGCATTATAAGGACAACATCTCTCAATATGCGTAGAAATACGTGGTTTGACCAGAATTCTAAGAGCTGGGATTTCTATATATTGATCGGCTTATTGAATTCAAATTTTCATTGTCATTAGAAAGAAATATGGAAACCCTTATTCACCGACTAAGGCTAGGCACTGCCTACACAAAACATTTCTTACAAAGGATTGGCCGCGCGGAAACCCCCGAATGAGATTTTGGATTTGTAGACGAAGATATACATCACCTCTTTCTAGATTGCCCAAATCACAACACACTAATGCACCACTTAAATCACCCCTAATACCATTAGACCGCAGACCTTTCAGTTTAAAGAACCTTTTCGGTCCTTGACCAACAACATCCTTGCAGACGAGCACATTAAAAGCACTAAAGACTTTTCACGAAGATAGCGGCATTGTTGGCCGTTATTAACTCTTTTATTGTTCCTTACATTTCAATGTCGCTGTATACATGTGTTTGTGTATTATGTTATGGTGACTGTTATGTTGTGACTATATGTGATAATGCATTTACATGATGTATGTACCATCCAGAAAACTAAAGTAATGTTTAACAGTCCCGAAAGAGAACAGCAGTTTACGATAGGTAGCGAGGCACTGGAAGTACTAAGGGAATACATCTACTTAGGTCAGGTAGTGACCACGGATCCGAATCATAAGACTGAAATAATCAGAAGAATAAGAATGGGCTGGGGTGCGTTTGGCAGGCATTCTCAGATTATGAACAGCAGGCTGACATTATCCCTCAAAAGAAAAGTGTATATAGATGTGTCTTACCAGTAGTCACCTACGGGCCAGAAACCTGGAGAGAGAGAGCAAATGATAAAGGAAAGGTAGGGAGGTTAACCAGAAACCTGGGGGATTACGAATAGGGTTCTACTTAAATTGAGGACGATGCAACGAGCTATGAAAAGAAAAATTATGGGGGTAACGTTAAGGGATAAGAAAAGAGCAGATTGGCTGAGGGAACAAACTCGAGTTAATGACATTTTAGTTGAAATCAAGAAAAAGAAATGGGCATGGGCCGGACATGTAATTAGGCGTGAAGTTACCCGAAGGTCATTAAGGGTTACGGACTGGATTGCAAGAGAAGGGACGCGTAGCAGGGGACGGCAGAAAGTTAGGTGGGCGGATCAGATTAAGAAGTTTGCAGGTACAACATGGCCGCAAGTATGGGAGAGGTCTTTGCCCTGTAGTGGGCGTAACCAGGCTCATGATGATGATGATGATGATGATGATGTACCATCCGCTTACTACAGACTCTGTTATAAGGCGAGAGTATCCTTCTTATTTTTGAGACTTTTTTCTACAGAACTGTGGAGTCATTTAACTTGTATATTGTATGTACCATGTATTATGTCATAGTGATATTGTTAGAACGTTGCTTGACAACTCCTGGTGCTTGCATGAAAAGATTATTTGATATGTAATCTTGAGCACTGCTTGTTGTAAGCTAGACCCATTCAAAAGCTAAGGAGTAGCCGGTGCCTTAAATTGTGCGTCAGCTCATTATACCATAATAATAAAAAAGAAGGAAAGTAATGTTTGCTTACACGTATGCGTGATTTCGATGTGAATGCATTTACGGAGGTTTTCAAGTAGACTTGAGCATGTGCGAGTAATGACGTCGATTGTGAGTGCGAGTCGTCGAAATATTTTTCACCTCATGGTAAACAGCTTGAACTGGGAGCAAAACTTCCAGCGAAAAGCTTTCCTGTCCAGTCCATCCATCTTCTGGCCTGCTTCTTGATATTCACGCGCAAGTGCCACGAGCAAGCGGAAACGTCAGCTGCTAGGAGCACATCTACGTTCTTTGAGCAGCGTCCCCGCGGGCGATTTATTAACGTTTGATATACGCAACAAAAATGTGGCGAGATGAAAGTGTGTGTGTGTGTGCGTGTGTGTGTGTGCGTGCGTGCGTGTGTGTGTGCGTGCGTGTGCGTGCGTGCGTGTGTGTGCGTGCGTGCGTGTGTGTGTGTGTGTGTGTGTGTGTGTGTGTGTGTGTGTGTGTGCGTGTGTGTGTGTGTGTGTGTGTGTGTGTGTGTGTGTGTGTGTGTGTGTGTGTGTGTGTGTTTGCAATTCTTTTGCCACACCATGGCAAGATGTATTTTTGTCTCGCTATTTCACTACGAATAGGCAAACACGGAAGCTGCAGCCATACGCCCTTCCAAATGACGTTAGCGTCCGTGATCTGTTTGCACTCATGGCACAAGAATAACAACACTAGAAGGCACGTCCGCTGTTTGAGTGAGCTGCGGCTTGGTAAGGCTTCGTGTTGTTTTCCCGTGAAGTTCACTTTACAACCAACGTAGCAATGAAGCCACTTTAGCTGACACACCGAAGTTTCTTATTAGGTGGCTGTCTGTTTCGGCCGTCGAGGGAAACAAGAAAGACAGAAAAAGAAGCAGGTAAGAAAACAGAACTGAGCTGAGTTGGTTCGAGCGTCGTGAACTGTGTCACAGCGCATGCGAGGCACGGAGCTCTCCCTCGCTCCACGTTTGTTTCGCACTTTTTACATTACTCTGCTTCAATACTCTTCTTTCAGCGGTGGCCCTGTTTGTGCAGTTTAATATTTCTTTTGCGCATTTTCGCGCTTTGTGCATCGTGAACTACGAACGGACGAAGATTTGTTGATGGACCGGCGCTTTTCTTTCTAATGCATTCACATTCCCCCGAAGAATGTTTGGATCAGCATCAGTGTCAGTTTCTCAAGGATGTCCTTGTTTCGAGCAGCCGCTCACAGCAGGCGTCCGTGCTCAGTGTACCGTGAACAGAAACAGATTCCAGCTCGAACATAAGGCGCATGCGTGGGGTCCTGGAAGAGCGTAGCGTAACCGTGTTTCAGGAAATAAATGTCATGAATGGGGGAAGTCATTGTTTGTATGGAAAGGCTTTCTTCTTTTCATTCACTTGCTTTAAAATGCAGGAATTGGGACATTGTTTTGCCGTACCCTGACATTCCTGCTGTGTTTACGGTGTTAGATTTTGCAAAAAGAAAAAAAACTTCACTCTCGCTGTGATGGACACTTCCTAAATGCATCGAAGAATTCTATTTGTACAGAGGCTGGTCTCCGTATTTAGTCATTCATCTTATACGTTGTTTGTACCTTTGTCGCTGGCGCTTTGTGTTCTTACCATTTCATTCAGAGTTAGTTGGTCTGTTTGCAATGGCAGAGCAAGATACATTTTATTTGCCAGTTTCCTCAGACGCAGGTGCATTGAAGGGGGGCTGCGCTCTAAAGCAGGGACTTCTTATGAGAGGCATGTTCCGTGATTAAATTTTGTGATGTCGACTAGCATCACAGAAGCGCGAGCTTGCGGATTGCATACATAACGTTTGCTTTCCGACTGCAAGCAAGAAATTGTTATGCATGAAGGCTTGGTGGCGGCTTAGCTTTTCTTGGCAATCTGCCATTAAACCTGAGTGTTGCCGGCTCCACTTGTAGTGATCATTATTGACGGGGCCAGTGAAGTTTCAGTCAAAACTGTTAAAGAAGGGAAACATACCTACGTCTGATATTGCTCCTGTCTGACTATAAGGCACAGAAAATTGCTGTGATAATGGTGCCATTACTTTCCTCACAAGTTTCCCCAAAATGCACACATGCTGAGAGCGGGGAGTTGAGGAAAAAAACATACATTCGCATCCACGGAGTACATACCCGCGAATCGAAAGTCCAGCGGGGATTTCGTCCATATGACTACCAAAATTCTAACCTACATTTACGTGAAGTGTAGAATTGGTGATGAAATTCTACTTTTGCTTGACTTCCGGGCTTAGAAATCTTTTTCAGGATGATTGCCCATGCTTCTGAAACAAAATGAGTTTAGGGTATCCGCTTCGCACTCCAGGAGTCTGCCATTAAACCTAAAATATGATACGTCTCTCCTTCACTTACTGAGACATTCTTTCACTTCCCTATATTTTCCTTTAGTCACTTTTTTACACAGCTGAATTTCGCCATGCTAAACGATTGGGTTTCATCTAACCTAGCCGCTGGTGAAGAAATCTACACTATTGGAAGTACTTCAGTATCTAGAAATATTAAACTGCCTCTACGACATACACTAGCGCCCAGTAGCCACCGCTCTTCTGCATAGCTGTTGCGATCTTAATCACCGTCGCTGGCAACGTGACGCATTTATGTCATTTCATTGCATGCAGTGCGGGGCAGTATGGACGATAGATGTATTTAAGGTACCATCTTAGGTACTCTTTGGGTATCTTGTATCTGCATCATGATACGTCTGGCAAGACATGCATCAATATCTGTATTTGCGATACTTGAAAGACGGTATGGTATATCATAAGATATAAGATGCTGTCATCGCAACATCACCGTGCGAAACTATAAACGTTGGCTGAACTGCACTTCTCAAGATGATACTGCTGCAGCTACACTGAGACGTTGCATACATGTGTAAAATGCTCCTCTCCAAGCTGTGCCGGTGTCATGTTTATTTGCGCCCAGACAGAGCAAAGTAAATATGGTGGAATTCGTAGCGTTCTCCTAGAGAGGCTGATGTCCGATTTAGCTGTTTTTATTTACTTCTCCCATTAATTCATCTTCTGTAGTAAACGATGCTTAGCATCTTAAGGAGTAAAATAGTTGCACCAAACAGCAGCCGCTGACTGTGCCAGCGTTATGTGCTGAGTGAAAGGAACAACCACGCCCTGGCATATAGAAGCGAGTAACGGCCCTGAGAATGCGCTTCGCAACGAAAAGCTTTATGACGTGCCACTCAGATCTTATGTCTGCGGCTCGGCGGAGGCGTCGACCGCCTTGGCATATTTTCGTCGGCGCTGCGGACGGAAGGAGCCATCATTTCGTCTCTTTGTGAGAACGCGTAGTCGCATGGCGCCTGCTCCCCGTTATTATCACGGTAACGCTACTCCCCTCCTGCGTCTCTTTCCTACGTCTCCTCTTTTTCGGCATACCAAGCACTAACCCTCGTCACTCATCTTCCATCTCCCGTCGCCTGGAGCCTTTCGTGTTTCTCTTTAGGTTACTGAACATGACTACAGTTCCTTAAAGTGACCCTCCGTTTTCTGTGAACCTTCAAAACGTCCAGTTCTACAGTTTTTTGCAGCGCAGCTAGCCTATGTGGTTCAGCTGGATTTCGTGGCGACTCTTTCTTTAATTTGTGCACAGATATTAAAACGAAGATTCTCTAGGCGTAACGCTAATGATGCAAATTTCTCTTTCGTTTATTTTTATTTCAATAAAAGGAAGGCAAGTGCAGAACGCTGTTAAGACAAATTAACACTAATGACGACAACGCAGTACAATGTTAATGCAAGGAATAAAGGGAAAACACAGAGCCGACACACATCCACCCGTTCGTACCAATCGCTACAAAGGAAACCAATACGGTTTCCTCGAACGGAAAGCCTTAGAGTTGAAGAAAAATTCGCCCTGGTCCGAGACTCGAACCTGAGACCACCGCCTTACCGGAGCAGCCGCTCTACCATCTGAGCTAATCAGGTGGCTAGCAGATGGCAGGGCGAAGTCGAATTTGTCGGCAACACGAAGCAAAGGCAAGAGTTTGATGTATTAGTTCTGCGGAAGCCCGCAAGGTTTCCTTGCGAGTTTCCGCATAACTACTACGTCAATGTTAATGCAAATGTACGTGCGGGGCGGCATTCCGTTTCAAGGCGAGACACATGCGCATTCAATTTATTAAATAAAACGAACTTGTCTGTTGGTCTTTTGCACCGCATCCGAAATGCTGGCGTTTAACACTAAATTGTGAAATCGTTGATCACTATGGCGAGTCTGTTGTACATCAAACTACGAGTTGTTGTCGTGGGTGGGGATGACTGATGACTCGCTAAATTTACAGCCGAGGAGACGCACACGGAAGTATATTTCCAAGTAAGCGAATACTGTTGGGGTATCTGGTGTTCGTAGGTCGAAGTGAAAGGCTCTGGTGAAGCCCAATGGTGTCGTCTTGCCATGGCCACGTCTCCGACAATTCGAGAATATCAATTTTGAGCATCACTTGATGAGCTTCGGCGCCGGAATTGCCGGAATTGTGAGCGCGAGTACTCTGGACATCGAAGGAGAGGACGCACATGTCTCGGTCTGCACTCGTTGTTGTTATTGACCAGAGAGGTCATGGCGCGTACCCATAGTAAGGACTGGTCATGAATCATGTGGTTAAATTGGGCAGTGTGCTGCTTCATGTCGTTTCATTTTCCTTCACAATCTTACAATATTTATTTTCGGATTCATTCATTTACAAAAAAATGACCGCTGGGACCAGAACTAAAAGTTCCTTTTCTTGCAGCTCGACAAGGATCTTGCCCGTGTTCATGACAGCAGGGACATAACGAAATAAAGTTTGTACACTTTAGTGTGTGCAATGCACAAATGTGTAAGTGAGAATGTGTAAGGCTAAAAGTAGAATCAGTGATACCATGTAGTGTGTTTAGTCAGTACAAATGACATATATAGATATACAGCACATAACAGATATACATAATTATTTTCAATTGCTGAAAAATTTATCATATAACATTCTATAAGGATACGAAAGCGCAGATAGCAAATAATGGTGTGTATAAATGTCTTGCAGGTGACATCCTATATGCGAGAATGTTATCAAAACCTAAAACCACTTAATTAAAGGAGGTAAGTAGTGAATTCCCCTAGTCAAAGGAACATTGAAAAATAATTACTCAGTTTGAATTAGGAAGTCTCGCGTTGTTTTCCTAGTAATGTCAGTTATCCTGACACCATTTTCATGTAGTTTATTTAATAAGGATGGGACGCGATTGGTTAAACGAGTCGATTCATAATTTGTACGGGAGAGTGGTAGCGTCCATCTCTTTTTTTTCTTAACATTGTAGGATCTCTCTGCATCCCTCTGCGCGTATATATCGAAGATATTGATGATATTCGGAAAGTAGTTGAGTTACTACTAACACCAATAGAAAGCTTCCGGATGAAATCAATGAAAAATGGTCTACGATGAAGTTATTATGTAAATTGTCCTGAAACAATTCAAATACCTCCGTGGTTCAGCAAGCATCCCTATGACAATGTTCAAGAGAGGGGATTCTCAGAGAAACAATGTTCGCAATGGAACAAATTATGCCAATTAAGTCTAAACCGTTATTCTAAGATGTTTTCCTTTAAACATAAAAAATGACGACGTAATGATAAAAAGTAATCAGTCATCTCATTTTCTTCACGTATTGGGCACAGGGAGGCTTCCGTTGCCAACTTTTTCTTCACTTCACTCTTGCCTCACTCCTGTTTAAAATCGTGGTAGTTGGTAGGCCGCTGGCGTTGTAGTGTGTTGTGGATAAAGAGTTTGCGTCAGTTGGAAAGAGCAGCAGCAAGCATCCACAAAATACAAGCAAAAAACAAAGAATGCTTCGCTTCAAAACAATGTGCCCCTTTCCACCGCGGCATGGTGCTGAGAAGGCACAGTCACGTGTTTAGCATTAGCATAGACATACAGTGCATCGCGGGAGGCTGGAAAGGTTACACACTAAACATTTTTACGCCCTTATGGGTGTTAATAGGGGTGCTTTCGGCATTTACACCCATGCTCATACCCTTCTAGCACCCTTTTCGGCCAAAGCACCCAATCACAAGGGTGGATACCACACATAAGGTGTGACTTTGCTCAAAGAAGGGTGTTAAATCGACGCCTGAAGGGTGCTGAACGTATTGATGCATAAATCTGAGTAACGTGTACACGTCCACGCATTGAGCAATGTGTGTATGTATTGCATTTTTAATGCGAAAGCGTTTCATGGCCTTTCAGGTAGGAAAGGTGGCGTTCTCCGCAACAACAATCCATACGGGATCCTGCTCATGCCAATCTTGTCATTTCCCTTGTAAGCATTCAGAACCGCGCCGCCCGCTTTATTCTCTCAAATTATTCACTTCATTCTAGCGTCACGTCCATGAAAAGAACACTAGGTGAACCTGATCTTTGGTTACGTCGCAAATACTTTCGTCTCTGTCTTTTTCATAGAATATGCTAATTTAACCCTTCTCGTAAAGAAAATCTTTTCACCACACCAAGTTCTCGTCTCGCATCGACCATCAACACAAAATTGATGTGCCATTCTTCCTTTTTGCCAAGAACAGCCACTGAATGCAACCGCCTTCCCGCCTCCACAGTCTCAATTTGTGACACCACTAATTCAAGGTCGCCGTTCAAATTATCGTATGGTTTGATTTTCTATTTTTGCGCTGCATTGCAATTATTGCATATTTTCACCACTTCTTTCTGTTGTGCCTACTAGGCCTTGAATGTATATAATAAATAAATAAAATGTGAAGTCATCACCATGTTGTATGACGTCAGTAGTGATACAGAAGGTAGTAAATACATCAACGTTAAGTATGAGCAATTATGGGTAAATAATGTGAAATAATGTGAATAAGGGTGGAATAAATTGCATTAAGGTTCGTACAAACTATAGCACGGTGGATTACGGGAGATTAAGGTAGAATTGTGAAGAACACGTGACAATGTATGAACTAACCTATCATGGTCACGTGACAATTGCAAGTGTAGATGCGTGAAGCGATTAAGTTTTCCCATTCCTAAGTGACTGTCGATATTTCTTCAAGGATTGTGATGTTACTGGCATGACGGCCACTCCAAAAATGTATCATCCAGAAAAAGAACGCCCTTTCACTTACAATTCCATTATCATTATTTTTCGTGCTCACGGGAATATTAACATGCAATTAAATACTTCTAGAAAAACTGCAGTAGCAGAGCGAAAACACGAGAGCAACTTGCGCAATTCCGCACTAATATTTCGGTGCCCTTAATAGCCCAACAAAAAGTGGTGAAATGGAAGAAGCTGTTTGGATACATTGCTGAACAAACAGGGACGTGCTGTTGGACGAGCCTCTGCTGTACAATGGCATCAACGTACAATTTGCATGGTGAATCCATAAAGAAGACTTATAGAGGCGAGATCACGTTGGAAGTTCTCAAACCCGAATTTCCACGTACCTTGCCTAATTCATTCAGAGGTTTACTAAGCTACTGATATGCTGTCTAAGTGCACCCTCAAATACAGCTTGTAAGGCTGAGCCTATATATTAAGGGCTGGTGTCGTCAACGCTGTAATTTCTTATCCAGAGCATACGCACTTGCAAACGCAGTCTTCAGTCTCCTCATGAATGTTTACGCGTCGCTGTCACACGACCAAGATGTGAGCGTCTTTATCGAGCCATGATATCGCTGAAACTACGCTGTGACCTCGCAAAGTTGCTTCGTTCGGACGCAGCGAATAATCTAATTGCACCAGCAGAAGAGCGCCGATCGTCTCGCTCACGGTCCCGATTTGTCTACTGTACCCTCAGTGACGCAGCACAGACTGCGCCCCCCCGCCCCAAAATAAAATGCCCGGCACAAAACGTAGTAGCAACTACCCGCCTCACCGCTCTAGTTAGAGACCACAACGAAGCAGCAGCAAACAGGCGGCCATGCGAGCAAGCAAACCTGTCAGAATAAACGTTCAATTTGCGCGGCCGCCCCATGCCCAATGAAAAGCGACCGGAAGTGACGGACGACGCTGTACCATCACTTCGGCGCGCGGCAGGACGGGAAGGCGGAAGCTGCGCCATCATGCTCGTTTTCGCGTGCGTTCGCGTCGCGCGCTGTGCGAAGTAATTTTAAACGTGTGATTAGTTTTGCGCGCGGGGTAGAAAAAAATGTGGCCCATGCTTTGTGTATTACTCGTGCCGCACTTCAAAGCAAAGCGTTCGTACGCACTGGAAGATGGATCCACGAAGGCTGAAACGAGAAGTTGCAACGTGCCCGGTCGGTAGTAGTGGCATGATGGAAACTTTCAGGCAAGTGCCCGTTTATTTGGTATTTGTTTTGTTCGCTTTAGAAATATCTCACTGTGATCTCGTAGCATAATTCATAATTCGCTAATGTAAGAGCAAGAGCAGCTGCACTCCTACTAGGGCAAGTTAACTACCTCGATCGCGTCCCGTGTGACTAATGTTTGTCAAATTTACATCGGGCGTGGTGCGCCTGCATAGTTACGCTTTGTTTCTCAGCGCTTGAATGTTCATTGATGTGATTCTCTTGTGCGTTCAGCGCGGCTGCTTGTAATACGGTCGTTCGCACTTCAGTTAAATGTGGTCGACCACTTTTGCGTCGCGTAGAAAAGGACTGGCTTAGCCACCTTTCGAAGGAACCGGCGCGGTATTGGTTCTCCCTGATGCGGTCGCGTGCTGCTGTTGCTGCTTGCCGGACGCCTTCAGCATTTTATCGGCTCGCTTTGTCTGTGTGTGTGCGCGTGCTCGCGCTCGGCTTGATTTGTGTGTGCGTGCGTGCGTGTGTGCGCTCAGCTCAGCTCGCTTTGTGTGTGTGTGTGTGTGTGTGTGTGTGTGTGTGTGTGTGTGTGTGTGTGTGTGTGTGCGTGTGTGTGCGTGTGTGCGCGCGCGCGCGTGCGTTCAGTACATGCCGGTTTGTATGGGCCGGCGTGTTTGCGCGTGTCTAGTGCGTACGTGTTTTGTGAGTGTGTTGTCTGTGGGTCGCTGTGTGTGCGTGCACGTGTTAGCGTGTCTGCCTGCATGCATGTATGTGTGCTTGTTTGTGTTCATCAATGTGCGTGTGCGCGCTTTTGTGTCTGCGCTTTGAGAGTGCGTATACTTGTGTGTGCGTGTGGATGCGTTTTGTGTGCGTGCGTATGTATTGCATGAGGCCGGTAGAGTTTTACTCGCAATAAAACTCTTCCGATTTGGTGCAGCGAGTGTTCCCGCCTGAAAGCCGAGTTTGGTTTCAAGCCACCCTGGACAACTGCTGTATGAGGCGCCGTTTCTCGGGAGGACCAGTGGGAAGGCGCCAAGTATACGCTTCGTCCTTTTTCCTCCCATGCCCTGATGAATCGATATCCTTGTTTTTTATTGTGAAAGGAACGTTACATCCAGAGCATAAATAAATGATTAAGAAATCTGGTAGTGTGTTTCGCCATTACAATAATTCCGATCTTAAAGACGTGGATTTCCCATTAGCCCACATTTCTTTTGATGCAGACAACCGCTGAAATTGTTAGCGGCAGGTTATTCGAGATGTTCTACGTATATAGCAATTGTCTTCAGGAGCTTTAATGAATATTGAAAATTTGAAGTGTTGTGCTTTAGAGGTATCATATATAAGCTTTAGGTCTCCGGGTAATTTGCATGCCCTTCAAGAGCTGTCGCCTATAGCCCTATTGAAATTCGTAACTACAGTATGGAGCACTGGGGAAGCTAGAAGGCTTGTCCTGGCTCTCGAGAAAGTGTTTTAGCTGGAGGTGTAGGTTGAGGAGTTTGGGGTTGGTAACACAAAGGATTTTTTATGCCTTAGCAGTAGGAGTGACACAGGATAAAAAAATGTATGTGTGTAAAGCACAGGAAGCTGCTCATGTGGTAGAAGCATGTGTGTGTGTGTGTGTGTGTGTGTGTGCGCCCATGCATGCGTGCGTGTGTGTGAATTCTCTCCTCAAAAGGGAGTATGTGTGTAAGTGAGCTATTTCATTGCTGGTCTGTTTGCCAAGAATTGGCAAGAAAACACAATAATCAATTTAACTTGAAATAATAAACTTCAAAGCATACTGGCATACTGGCGACAGCAGCATACAAGCATGCAGCTGTGTGACAATCTTAATGCATGACTGCAACATCTGGAAGGAGGCTTGCTTCTTCTTCAGTAAGCAGCACAAAGTCCATATTCTTGGCTTTTCTCGTGCAAACCAAAACGAGGCTCATTGCCAATGATCTTGTCTTTTGCTCTAATAGCATTTGTTTATCTTGTACTTACAGCGTTGTTTCTCGCAGGTCATGCAGATGGTAGCAGCGATTTCACAATGCCCAGCCTTGGCGCCCCCCATCAAGAGCACGCCACTTGCGTTCGCCTTCAGACAGATGGTTGACGTCATCTTGAAAGCGGTTGAGAAGACAACATTGTAAGTAGATATAGTTGTGTAGTGTAATATAATAAGTCAAGTTATAATTTAAAACTCAGGCTCCTTGGCCACCTAAGCTCGATATGATGTGCAGTTGTCGGTGGTTGTAAATATTGCCGATGGTACAGTGCATACTGCAGGTATGACTGCTGATCCAAAGTATACATTTGCATTTTCTTGATGGTCTTTCATAATGAGGATTTTCTTTGTGCAAGAATGTTCACAGAATGCCGGGGCATTGTAGCATCATATTCTTTATTGTGCATTAACTGCTAATTTCGTATGACCTTCCTGCTACCAATTTATTTGAAGGAAAGGAATATTTGTTTACTCTCTGCAATGAGCTTGTTATTTGCTCATTGCATTACAGTCTTCTACCTTTAATTTATTCCCATATAATTATCAAAACCTTAAAATTTCAGCTGTTTTTATTTTGAATACAATATCGAAATCAAAATGCACCGGATTGCAATCTAGACTGCACGGGATTTGAAGAAATTACAAGAAACCAGGACCTCTCGGGAGCGTTAAAAAAACGTTTCCGCAGGTAATGTGCCTAATTATACTGAGCTAGCTGCTCACGAAAATTGCAAGTATATTTCATTTCACATAGCTTTGCAGGATATAGCAGGCCTATCATAGTCTCTGAGCACAACCTTACCTCATTTGCATCATGAAAATGTCTCATGCTTAATTTGGGACAAGTTTTGAAAAATGAATGTATCATAATTTTGAAACTACACAAAGTATTGGTTGAGGCTAGACAGTTTTCAAACAACTTGACCATGTTGAACTTAGCCATTACAGGACGGAAAAAAAAAACATGCACAGGAGCACTCATTCAATGAAATGTGATGCTTGTGGTTATTTTCCACATGCAAAATGTACTTTTAAGCGAGAGAGGGCAGGTAGCCAATTTACAACCATTGTGACTCATGCGGATCGTAGCAACACAGGATGAGAAATGGTTGTCTCTGAGGTTCATTCAATATGTGAAAACTCATATACAGTACCCCCCCCCCATGAGGGGTAACCGTGCAATATGTTTTGGACAAGAAAGACGATTGTTTTAGGAGACAAGAAATTTCAGGCTCTAGTTGAGAGGCTACAGAAAGAAGGACCATGTAAATAGTCACAGATTAACATAAACTTCATCGGAGTGGCATCACAGTTTAGAGCATGAAGTGGGAGCATGAGGAAGGATCATAAGCTTAAATAAGGGAATACTACTTGTCAGTGCATTGCCAAGCTAAACCATTGAAAGAAGGGGGCGTGCTCTAAGAAAAATAGTTGACAACACATGCTAAATTTTCGAGGAAAGTATGCCAAAATTCCCTTTCTTACTAAATTAGTAAATAAGAAATACACGATAAATTTTAGGATTCAGAAAGCGTCTAATAAACCGCATTGGAGAGTTGGATATTGTTGGGCTGGATGCATGTATTGCAGGGCAAATGAGGATGCCAGTGGGGATTCCCTCATTTCCATTTTGTGCGCACTCTCTGTAAAACAGTTCTCTTTGTCTCCTAGTGTAATAATGTTGTGTAAAAACAGTCATTTTTTAATGCCTTGTGCATTTCACTCTTAATGTGCCATATCCCGTAAGCTTCTCACCTGCAGTACTTATAAAGTGTAATGCAGATATATTGCAGATTTCATAATGTCAATTTTGTATTAAGGTCACATACACACTCTTGGACAAATGTCTGTTGTTGAGAGATGTCATTGGTAGTCTTTAAACTTTATTCACTTTTATTTTCTATGGTGAAAAGGCTACTGTAAATCTATGTTTTTGCTGCTGTATGTGCCTTGTGTTCACAATGACATAGTGGTTTAGCGTTCACAGTAACATGCAATTCCTTAATTTGCAAAATAGAAACTTCTCCTACCTTTCACTTGTTTTGCCCAGTTGCCTGAGCGGTGCATTCTGCCCAGTCACATTAATTAAGTTTGTTACTTTGAGGAGCTTGTTGCTTTATCAAATTTTCCGCAAAGTACATGTGTAATTGCACGGACTGAATTCTCATGATTCTCTTCTTATTTTGCTAATGCAGGCTGCAAGATTCCAGCAATGCCATGCGCTGCATTTATTGGTCAAGATGCTCAGAGAATGGAGTCCCTGCACCTCGTGGTTAACCGTGAACATTTCTTTTTCTTTTGGAAAGCTAAAGGCCATTTGCTGCATCACTTGCATTTTTGCAGCTCAGATGTGTACTATATTTTTCTAATTTTGAATCAATATTGGCTATTCAGTATAAAAAATGACGTACAGCGTGAAGGGCAAGGACTGCGAGAGACACGCTCCACTGACTTTCAACAATATTTTATTGCGTTGCCACATCGTGTGTGTATACACAGAGGGGTCATGCGCAGAAAATGAAAGCCAGACACAAGGGGTGTTCTAACAGCAAGTCATTGTAAAAAGAACATGGTCACTTGAAAAAAAAAACATCACAATTTCTATCTGTTTAGATACAAAATTTCACTAGGGGTCAGCGTGATAGAGGGGGCACTAACGCACACACTACCCAGTTTTCTGGTGAAATCAGCTTCAATAATTTACCGGGTGAGCTGTGTCTCGCTAAAACTTCCGTATCTTAAAGAGGGGCATGCAGCCGCAGTCCCGGCAATGAATGCCCAAGTGGCCTTGAACAGTGTTATGGACGTTGTTAAAGTGCTCTCTTAAACGATCATTTAGGCGCCTGCCTATCTGTCCAATATATTTACTGCCTCAAAATGGGAATTTGGGAAACCACATTCGTTGCACACATCGCAAAACGTTTTCTGTGCTCGGCAGAGCAACAACTCTGATGTGATTTAGGCGCGTTTACACACTTATAGAGCCTTGCCAGCTTTTCCGGGGCTGAGAAAAGGACTGTGATTTCTGCAGGTTCCCTAATCTTTTTTAGCCTATGGGAGACATCATGAACATACGGTAGCACTGCAAACCTGTGTCTTTCAACTGGCTGGTTCCTTGACCGAGCGCGCTCATCATGTTTTGTGCACTTCAGAAGCTGTTCCGCTATGGCTGAAATTAAAGCCAAAGGGTAGCCAACCCAAGAAAGGCAATCAGCCTGTGGAGCAACGCTATGTTGCATCTCATGTGAGCAAGATTTATTGAGGCTGTTAAGGAGGCAAAGCTTTACAATATCTCATTTGACTTTGTTGGACATACAGGCAGGCGCCTAAACAATCATTTAGGAGAGCACGATAACAACGTCCATAACACTGTTCAAGGCCACTTCGGCATCAATTGCTGGGACTGCGGCTGCATGCCCCTCTTTGAAGGTACGGAAGCTTTAGCGAGACAGGTCATCAGGGAAACTATAGAAGTAGATTTCACTAGAAAACTGGTTAGTGTGTGCGTTAGTTACCCCTCTATCATGCTGACCCCTAGTGAAGTCTTGTATCTCAACAGATAGAAATTCTAATGTTTATTTTTTTCAAAGGACGATGTTCTTAGGACAGTCACTTGCTGTTAGACACCCCTTGTGACTCATATTCTGCGCATGCCCGCTTTTGTGCAAATATACTCGATGTGGCAACGTAATTAAATATTGTTGGAAGTCAGCGCAGTCTGTCATCTCTCGCAGTTCTTGTCATTCAAGCTGTACGTAATTTTATCTCATTAATTGCAAACTATCCCAAGAAACTACCCTTGTTCAGTATAATTATAATGTTTGATATGACCATTTGCTGGCAAATGTTAACAGTGTGATATTTAACTTGAACTTTTGCATGACTGCCTATGCCTGTGTTCTTTTAGTAACCAGAGTATGACTAATTTATTAAACCATATTTGCTAATTTGCATGCTCACATGCTATAGCATGCCTTAATCTTGAATTACTGCATCTAAGTGCAAATAATTTAGAAATTTACTATGTATTTTAAAACACTGTCCACATTTTGTGCTCAGCAAAATCGTTTAATCAACAGTGGTTTGTTTTTATCAGGCCTCCTGCTGCACTTTGCACCCAGGCACTAGTAGATGTGGAATATGCACTCTTTTGATTTATAGTAAGAAAAGAACCTATTTTCAAACTACATATTGTATATGTACCAGTGCCTTAGAGTTACAAAACAAAAATTTATAGAAATTGGTATTGTAGTTAGAAAAACTGCTGCACAGCACCTTTAGCCCAGAGAACTCTCGTTTCACAAAAGAGGACAAACTATGTAGGCACTAAAAAATTCTACGTATTTTTTGTGCTCAAGTAATTTTGTTGGAAATAGAAAATTAGCAATAAGGCTCCTGGCATAAACCTCACTTAAAGCATGTCTATGCTTGGAAAGTATTCTTTCAGTCTGAAAAATGTTGGCCAGTTATGCTTTACATCGACTTTCCAAACTTTTCATAATGCTTTGCGATTACATTAGTGTACAAAATAACAGGTGTCTTTCTTGTGCATTTGCTCTGCATTTCAATTGCTTCCCTAATTCACCTTTGCAATATGCCTTTTTTTAAGGCATCAAAACTTCAATTTTCGTTCACTGGAGCCTAATACTAAAAATTTATTCCTTTATGTGGCCCAAAACACTGCGAATCAACCCAGGCTCTTTCAGTGCCGCTATACATAGTTTCTTCTCTAATAACAGATTTGATCAATACATATATTTTAGGTACCTTTGTGGGGAATGTACATGTTCTTGTACTTACCGATGTGTTTGGTGATTGTGCATGTTTATATTTCATGTGATTTATGTATATGTTGTACTCTGTATTGCAGCATGCAATAAATATATT
This sequence comes from Dermacentor albipictus, assembly GCF_038994185.2. Lineage (NCBI taxonomy): Eukaryota > Metazoa > Arthropoda > Arachnida > Ixodida > Ixodidae > Dermacentor > Dermacentor albipictus. The sequence goes on from NC_091821.1 coordinate 359,989,724, forward strand.
TGCGTTTTCTTGAAAATGCAGCATATATCTTACCAGTCTGTGTTGCATGTTATTTGGATATGGAAATCGTGATAACCTTGGTGTTGATATACATGCTCAAAAGTGTCCAAGTTTGCTAGGTTGTATTTGTGCAGTGAAGACAGGTTTTCCAATATACACCATGAATTACTAATATGTAATGTGATCCACACGTATAGGTGTTGTGTATGCCCATCGAAGCTTCAAGGCCAGCTGTTCGACAGTGCGTTTGGTAGCCGAACTTGAACCTTCTGGCACACGCAGTAGTTGCGCGTGGATCGCTGTACATAGTAGTAATTGAAGGAGTGTACTGCCGAATCTGCCTTCCATACACGCTAGAAATAAAAGGGCCTACACCCTTCCAACACCCACACAGATGGGTGTTAATTTGGACGAGCACCCTTACACCCTAAATTTATTTTGCTGGACACCCTTCCTTTAGGGTGCTATAGTGGCACCCCAACTCTAGGGTGTAGACAACAGCACCCTTAGGGTGTTCGTCTGGCGACAAACTGATTTACACCCTTAAGGGTGTTAAAATGTTTAGTGTGTACGAGGTGTGGAAAAAAAGAGGACATGGTTAGCGTGGAATACGGCAAAAGACAGACACTCACTGGAAAATTACAAAGGGGAATCGTAGATAGGGAAAGGGGAATTATGACTTGGAAACAAGTGACAAAACGCGTTATCATTCGCTTGGTGGGGTTTTTGGAACGCTTGTGCCACGAAGCTGACTGAAAGGCGAGGTTTCGAAAACAGTGGTGCCACAAAGCCGTCGCCTTCGCTGCTCTCGTTCCAGAGGCGTCATGACTGCCGACAGCTCTCTTGTGAACACAAAAGAAGCTCTGTTTGCTCTCCGGCGAACAGTTGAATCGTCGTGCCATTCGTAGTCCCCTTCTACGCATCGCTGTTACCCATTTTTAGTCATGGAGGGCCCGCTTTGACTCGTCTTCGCTTGCATTCTCTTTCTACTGCAACGCACCGTCGATACGCCATGAAACAGTTCAAAATATAATTGTGACCTGGCTGCAATTCAAAATGCTGCTCCTTCTAAGCTCGCAGACTACGCAGCGGCTCCGCTTAGCTCCTTTTGGGGGAAGCGACGACGGTCGAGTTTCGATGAATTGTACAGCCCGTGAAGAATTCGCTCTGCGAGGCTGAACTGTGGATATATATATATATATATATATATATATATATATATATATATATATATATATATATATATACACACATGCAAACTTTACACGCACCGCCAGCTACGTCCACAGTATTTCCTGAGCTATTGACCTGCGAATTCCCGAAAAAAAGGCAAACAAACGTAAGCTTCTTCAAACATAGCAGCGCAGCGGCAAAAATGTATTCATGAACAGCAATTGGGAACTGTTGCTGAAGCATTTGTATCATTTCCGTGCGGACAAAATTCAAAGTCCGCATTATGTCAAGTGGACTTGTAATTTTCCTAAGCTTTCGGTGACTACAAACATGGGGCGTGAAAACATCCCCGATCATCCTGAAAGGTCATCGTCTTCATATGCTGCTTCATACTTCATCCAACGGGAAGTGGTAAGTAATGAAATAGAAGAAAAAGAATAGAGAATGTGGCAATTGGTGGAACGGGAAATAATGAATTAGTTGCACACGAAATTAGTGTGCACAGGCCGGCGTATACTGTCACGTTGCAGAAATGGCCGAAGTGCACTTAGTTCAAACTCGAACATTCCAATGCGTCGAGTAAAGCAAGCGGTTTACGAATTCACAAACACAGCACGCAGTTACAATTATCGTCGCCGAGCAGACGCTCCACCAGTTGCAGCGGTGTTTCGACCCAATCCTTCATGCGAATTGCGTAGCGGGTGTTTTTCTCTGGGCCGCCATCTCTTTCGCTAATGCGCTTGCCCAGCTGCGATCGAGGCGAGTTCTCCGTCGAATCCGTGGCGGAACGCGCGCATCATTTCATGTGGGGCAATGAAGTGAGTCTGCAAAGCGCTTTATTACCCCACGAGACGCGCTCGGTTTTCAACGCCGCTTGAGATGCATTCGCCGGTCGACGCAATTACAAAAAGCCTCTCTGCCATCACTCAGTGCGCGCATTAAGCCAGTTTTATCGAGCCTTTCCAAGCGCTGGTCCTTACACAAAAACAATATATCCCCCATTTCTCCACGTTTTCGACCCTGACCTCTGATTCCGGAACCGATATTCAAAGGCTGGCGGCATACACACCGCACCCAAACACCAGCACGCGCAAACGAATGCATGGTTGTCTGAATAAGAAGCCGCTATCATCCCAGTACCGTAGACTGCGCTCTGAAGAAAGGAATAAAGAACAAAGATTCGCTTTACCTCATTTCCACTCTGTCAGGATGATTCAACCCTGAAGCATCTCTTACAATTTTTGTCGCATGCAGTAGTGACGCCGTTGCTTTCCGTCGCAGCCAAGCGCACGTGCAACAGTTTATCTCCGGCGCTGAAATGAGCAGGCCATGAGTCATACGTACTTCTGAGGAGCAGTCAGCTTTCGATCAGCAACGCCGCAAGCAGAACCTGGAACGAGCTCGTCCACGACGTGCCGTTGCTGCAGCTTATGCACAAGAACAGGCTTGTGAAGGCGAACGGAAGCAGCAACCGCGTACCGAGGATCCGTCAGCTTACCAATGCATCACTTAATGAACCATTGGGATTTGCCCAGTGACAAACACCAGGGCCGCAGGTTTCAGCTTCGCTGGTTAACAATCTGTACGGAGTGCTTGGGCGGTGATTTTTTGTGAATAGTGGCTCTATAATGAGGCATGAGGTAGTGGAAGACTATTAATTTTGACCACCATGGATTCTTTACCATGCACGTAAATCAAGGTTCCTTTTTTTTATATGTGCAGCTGCCGCGGCCGGGATTTGACCCGCGAACTCGTGTTAAGTAGCTCAACGCCATAGCAACAAAGCTACCGTGGTGGTTGGTTAACAGGAATGGAAAATGCGGGAAATACAACGATAAAAAGAAAGCGGAGGCAAAGAGACAGAGTGCACAGGCACGCAATGACAGCTGTAGACCTGGGTCTAAATTCAACATACTTTTCATTCGCAAGTGTTATTTTGCCGCTGGCTGGTCGTCTTCGCTAACGACATTATCAGCATCAGGATTAGCTCGAATTTTGTCTACGAACACTACTGCACGTACGTGTAAGTGCTTTTTGTGAATATTGGCTCTAATTATTAGGCTTTTATCAGGTTTTCCTGAGTCGTCAGTGGACAACCGGCACTAAATAGAGAGGTTGAATGCTTTTCCTCCTAAGTATGTGTTCTACTCCTTTACGAACCCTTTACGCGGTGATTATGTGGGCGTTACCATGTTTGATCAGATGTTGACGCGTCCATTGCTCGTCTAAACTGCCTCTGTTGTCTGTTTGTTTACAATGGATGTGTGTGACGCCTGTGCGGCTTAGCAAATATCGATTCCAGGAGATATCGTATATAAATACTGGGTGGATGACACGAAGCTTTGCCCACCGCTTCAGGGTACATGCAAAAGAGCTTTCGGAGCTGATTAAGCTTTGTCCAAACGGCGCGAGCAGCGCATATGGTGCTTGTTCTAAAAGCTGGACTAATCTTGTATTCTGAGCTATCCAAACTTGCCGATCATGAATTGAATTAAGATTAGTGTGTTTTGCTCTTCGCTCTTTATTTGGCAACCATTGTGAAGCAGCATCCTGTCAAGCTTCTGACTTTTCTGGGCATGGTCACTATTTCTGTAGTTCCTACGCAATCGCCATCGGGTGTGCTCAGTTACGATATAGATTTGTTTTTTGCTGTGCGCAAGGCTTGATGCGTAGCTATTTTATACACTGTAATACCTTGTAGCAAATATGTATTATCTCTAGCAAATCGATTACTCTTGTAGACCGTCACGAAACATTCAACTTCGACGATTCATGGGCTATATCGGTGTTGTCCATCATTTGTTAGGCGTATGTGGTGTGCATACATTCAAATGTGCGCCCATTCACCTATTCTTCACATGTTGGCGATAGAGTGGGCGTAAGTTTCCGTGCCAGTTGGGGTAGATATGTGGATACTGTGGGCGAAACTTAATATGATAGGTAGCGGCGCTACTCCCTTTGTTGTTAGGAGTAGTTTCGGGGCTGACGCCCTTTCTCTGAAGGTTAGCGATACAAGGGCGGCCGATGAGCCGATTTCTGTATCCTGGTGGAAAGTCGCATACGTAAGGACAGTTGCACCAGCGATCTGCGAACTTGGCTGCACATATTCATTTCATTCCTTAATATGCCAGCCACTATTTTTGCAGCCCAATACTGCACACGCCTTCAATCCACGTGATTCAATCCAGCATGATTAGAGCACAGTGCGTTGGGGAAAACTATGTTGCATTTCCGACATCCGATTGCGCAGAAGCAAGGTATAGAAGCGGTAGTTGCTTCGCATTCGTGCGCTGTCGCTGAGGCCACGTGCGGCTCGCCGCCGAAAGCGCCATCTCGTTTCTGCTGAACAAATTGCTCCAAGAAAACGGCCAACAAATTTCTTATATTGGCAAGACGGAGGCATGATCGTTTATACAGCAGCTCGTGCGCCTTCCTGGAGGGACAAAAATACAGCGCATCTATTTCTTTGAGCCCATGCAGCTGAGTTTCCTCACTTGTGCCTTCTTGAACGCCTTAAGCATATTGTTGTGTTTAGCTGTTTATATATATAGCTAGAACTGTGCATGGAAAGAAAAATTTCTTTACAGCTGGCTTTTTAATAATACTGCTGGAAAATGCATAAAATTTAAAACTTATACGTATATATTTGACGCATACATCGCATATGATGGGCAAAAATTTGGTGTATTAAATATTGTCCGAGGAGACCCAAGCACTTCTTATGGGTTGTGAATGCGAAAGCGTTAATGTCCAATTGAACTCCATTGCACGGTGCTTAATGTCATGAATTCCTCGTGGGCAAGCCAGTGCGTTGAGTCCCTTGGGACGTTTTGATTTGGCCTTACTGAGGTGCAGTCAGAGCACAGGGGAGAGGTTGCGCCGCGGTGTAAGATATGCATATTACACCGTGGCTTGCGCGGACAAGAAACGCGCGGATAACGCATGTTTCCGAGAGTGAGCGCGAGGGCGACGTGTCGTCGTGACGAGTTCCTCTCCCATCACGCAATACCGCGGGAGGGGAGAGGGGAAGGGAATGCGACGTGCGCTCGTGACCGGGCGTCACAGCTAATGGGAACGCGCTCCTGACGTGGCATCGCAACCAATGGAAAATTTCTCTGCAACACCCGCTACCGGCTTTTTCGCGCAATCAGGTGTTTGACAATTTCGCATGAAACAATTTATGTACGTTCTAGCTTGGGACCTTGTGGAATATTTACAAATATTTACTTCGCGCCACTCCATTTTATTGCTATGTAGGCTAATGTGATGCGTTAAAAATGTGTATTAAGCATCTATGTAATTCTATGCAGCTTCTATGTAATTCAACCTTTAAGAACACCCCAGAATTATTACGCTCATGTGAGAATTCTTTGTTTACAGTTTGTTAGCAACGAAGTGGAATGAAAACAGTAGTACATCATCAATTAGGCCTCTTTTATATTCCTATCCTGTACTTGTTACGAGTAAAACAGAGTAAAAAAAAAACAAGAAATTTTTCCGCCCTAGGTTTTGCTTCTCAGCAATAGGGGGCATGCAGAGGACGAACTTGCTCAGGAGCACGGAACGTATTCGACCATCTTCTAAAGCTATCTCGCGTCGACTGACGCTAAGACGGCTCACCGACGAGTGCATAGCCTGGAAATTTCTCTGGACGGCTTTTCTTAAGCTCAACATTGCATAGGTCAGGAAGATCTTGCTGGAAATAAGCTGGAACATACAGCCGTCAGCAACGTTATGCTGGGAAGTACTTAATCGTACCACTGTCGAATTGCACATACTTCTGTGTAACTACTGTTGCTTCATTTCTATATGGAACGCAAGCCCTGTTTTATAACGTCTGCCGCTGTTTGCTCGATGGCCACTTCCAGTTTTTGATGCGCACTAATCGCTCAGGCAGGGAACACTCATGCGTGTTTTGGAGAGAAACGCCTGTTATACGTAAAATTACACGCGGACGCTGGAAATGCAGCGTCGAGCACTTTCATGTTTTATCCACTTCACGTTAACGTTCACATACAGACTCCTTCATAGAGGTCGCCGTTCAGTGCAAGTTGCACTTCTGCAGTCAATTCAGGCTAATACTCCACGCCCATTGCCTAATGGACTGCGAAGTCGACAAGAACTGTAAGCAGACGTAATGGGGTTTACTTTAGATAAAAGTAGCTCTGACTATGTCGTCGTGTTCCCACTTCCTAACCAGACTACAGCAGCTGCAACGCACGCAGCTATCTGTTTTCGATCAAGAATGATCACATAGGCACAGTGCGGCTGGTCTCTGGTCTTACTCGATGTCGAGACTGCTGCCTATACTACAAAGATACCAAAGAGGTATGTATGTACAGTCTACGCAGAACACGTTTAGTCTAACCGGTGGTCACTAGTGCCGTCACCATCTTTGACATTCTATTAACCGGTATTTAGTTCTTACATTTTACCACTTGCGCCTCCACTGACGCACAGATGGCAGAATGCGGCAATGATCCTTAGCCTTCTGCTTCATGGGATTCACGTCACAAAAAATTTTCTCTGAATCACCAAAACAGAGACCGCAAATTATACGTAACGGCATTTTAATTTTTATACTTTCGATTTAAGTTCTATTCCTAGACTTAGTGTAAACCACGGCTCATTTCACAAACAGCTGCTGGACCAATTAACTTACATGATTATAGTGTATTATGATGCGCAACAATGTGCGACCCTGTCTTGTCTTGTTCTTAATTCACACTGTTTTGCCATTTCTACCACACCATAATCGGCTAGAAGAAGAGGGTCTGAAAGAACGGCATGCCACGAGATCGGAGCTAGGTTGCTCATTCCTCTGGAAAAATATGGTCGCCCATGGCACAAGATCTCTTTTTATCACCTCCCACTATTCGGACTTGAGTATCAGCCACGGCCTTTTATGCGAGCTTGGGTTAGATATAAAGAAATGTGGTTCCATTCCTGCTTCTCAAGAAGACTCACAAGAGTAAGCAAATGGCGCAAGTGAGAAACATTTTCGTTGGCCACTTTCGAATGAGTCAGAAAGCAAGCACTCTGCGTTCTGTACGCACGAGAATACTATTATTCTTGACGAGCACTGCAAGAAGAAATTTTCCAATGTTTCTGCTGCAGCTTCTTTCACTATCCTAGATGGCGTGAACACAACGCATACTTGTCTGGTGCGCCCGCTGCTGCGATGCCGCCGGCGGGCTTCACCAACCAGCACTTTAGAACACTTGAGCAAAATGATACATTCTCAAGACACTACACATGTCTCACTGCGAAAAATTCCTGCTGATGCTGGTCTTGCCAGCAGTTAATGCTGCCCCCACAGGGTAAACAGGGATGGCCACTAGATCTCCCCATGACAGTGTTGATTGCGTTGCTGTCCTGATCTCAAGAAGAGCTCATGCAGCGGGAAAGTTCCAGGCGTTTGAACGTGAGCTTACGTAGAGGCCCAACGAAATTCGGCAGACTTGACAACACAGTGCCTTAAAACTAAACCAAGTTCCCTGATCAAATCTAATTTAACGCTGTGCCTTCCATACTGCTTACCACGTCAGGCGGTAACTCTCATTCGTCGTCTATACCTTTGCGTATCCCGCTCTAATGCCTACTCCTTCCTTATTAAAAGGACCAGAAGTCGGGAATGTGAAGTTTGTGGGTGCAGACTTGTGGGTGTGGGTCCGCACACTGTCTGTGATATCGTCCTCGTCTCAATGCACAATGAAGCGTGCACTACACGACGATCACCAAGCTTGACAACCACCCCTTACGGAAAACAGAATTGTTGGGCCCTGGTTACAGCCGACATCCACTCGCATTATTATAAAAGCAATTGCCTGTTTTGGAAAGCACCTGGACCGAATAAAAAAAACATAGACATTGTCGTCCTTATTGTGTTTGTGCAGACTGATCCTTTCTTTATCCTTTTATGATTTTTCCTCATCTTTTCCACTCTTACCCGTACTCCCAGCGAAGAATATCCCACGACATATTTAATATGGTAAACACCTCATCATTGCGTCTCTTTTTGTCTTTCTCTCTTATTGGTTCCAGCAGAATGGTCACGCGCAAGCCGCAGTAAAGTAAAGCTGAGCTCGAGGGAAGTGTGGATTTTTTCCAGCGAACGCAGAGCACGCAGCTGCAAGACAACAGAGAGGACACTTTTGATCGTTCTGCCTTCTCTCTGTCATGATAGTCGTCTCAGACTAAGACTCAGTATTTGTCATGCTTAGTATTCTTCGTGTCTCAGACTCAGTATTTGTCACCCGTCTACTGGCGTCACATTTCTCAATTCCTTTCAGTTCGTATTGACAGGATTACTTACTTATCCTTTTTCCGGGGACTGTATTTCACCCGCAAACTTGAAGTTATCGCTCAGCGCACGAGGCGGCTGCATGGTTCGGAGCTTACTTGAATGTTATAATTGATTTTATCTGTTGTGTGGTTTCTCACCGAACTTTTTGTAATCAGACTGTATGCGCAACACGAATTGAGTAGTACGTTCTGGAAGGCACGGCGGACAGCAGCGAATACACTGGAACGCTGGACGAGTTACGAATAAAAGCCGGCGCGCTTGACCCGCAGATCAGATTCCGAGGATCGTGAACTGTGCTCACCGCCATCGTTGTGGTTTGAGTGTAGCCTGTTCGTTTCTTGGTTCAGAATTCGTTTCTTGATTCAGAGTTTTTGCTATTGTGTTCTTCACCGTCACTATAACGTGACAGTATGTTTGAGTCCGAGAGGGTACAGAACAGACTGGAGCCAAAAATTTCGTTTGTTCCTTTGTTCTCTTTTTTTCCGTATCTAGTTATTTTTTATTCATATAGCTCCTTATTTCATTTTTATTAATTTATGTATTCATTCATTCACTAACTTGCCTTGTAAGTGATAATACTATCGCTAGTAAGTCTTCGACACACAAAAGATAACAAGGAGACTTGCTGAGTTTAACAGAGCGAAGAAAGTGAAAGAACACTCCGAACATCTTTGCGCACCAAGAAAAACTTGTGGGCTTTGTGCGCGGTGACTACTGATCATCATGGCTTACAGCCGAAGGAAATAAACTTAGAGACTTGTTATCAGGGTTGTAACAAAATGTGAATCCAATAATAAATTTAATGCAGGCTTATGCGCACGCAAAGGAGATTTTTATTTATTCGTATAATCTTATGCTCCTAATCCCTGACGGTATTCGTGTACGTCTGTGACACAGTACTTACATTATGTCGGCTACTCCAGTATAGATTAACGGTTGAGCTTGCCTGTTTATTCTAAACTTCTCATCCCCATTGTTCATCCGAGTGTATGATAACCAACCGGGTTCGGTCCTGGTTAGGTTTATTTAGTTTATTATTTGCACGATCTATTTGCGTGCGCAATGTTTTTGAAATGCTGAAGAGTAAAGGATGAGGGAGCGACTGGAGATGAAAGGAACAACAGCAACATCAACAATAACGCGAAGCTTAAGCTAGAACGGCTGGCCAAATGCATGGCATTCCGTATTCATCTCATTTGCAAATGCTACTCGGATGATATACGCTTGGCTGCTTCTGAGCAGTGGCACATCATTCATATGCAAGCATCACCACAGTTATACCTGGGAACAAAAAGAATAAAAGAAAACATCGTGCTGTTTTTCTTTTTTTTTCAATCCAAATACCTCTATTTTTCTTTGAGACTGGTCCACTACCTACGACCATCCCTTCGATTTCGAGGAATGCTCGAGCAGCGATGGTGTACCGTAGCCGAAATTCTGAACCAACCCGTATAAATTATGCTCCATGTGCGACCGATGATCGATTGCTAACGCAAGCGAAACTCAAGGCCATTGAAAGGGAAGTTGTGCGCGCCGTGTAAGGAATGGCCCCCAAAGAGCAATACGCAAGCGCAGGACTGTTTGTAATGGTAAAAACTCTGTGCTCATGAAGGCTGCACTGCACAAGCTATTTGTCACTGAAGCAGCTATTCCAATACACTTGAAAGCAGATGTGGGGTAGGTATCCTAAATTAGCACCACTAGGGCAGATACGAAATGAGGCAATTAGTATGCTTACACTTTTTGGTTATAATGAACACATGTGTTCAATACTTCAGCAACTTTATATTGCGCATGAGAGGTGTAATTAAATATAATCTTTCCACTATAGTTTTGTGCATAACACCTTATCCCATACCATGGTTTGCAATTGGTTGGAATAACCTAGTCGTTCCAGAATAACTTACATTTTATTTAACTCATAATGCGTTATTCCCTTAAGTCAGCAACTATCGACAACAGTATGTTGATGTGCACGTTTGAAGCTGTGGAGCTCGCTGCCAGTGTATTTATTTATTTATTTATTTATTTATTTATTTATTTATTTATTTATTTATTTATTTATTTATTTATGTGACATATCCTATAGCACAGTAGCATTATGGAGGAGAGTGGGTTACATATTAAATATAGGAATGATAACAGTATGAAACACGGTAGGTTTACATGATATTAACGGCAAATGATAAAATACAAAACAAATATCCCACAAACGGTAGATATCTGGTTTTCGCGCGTAAAACCTCATAAATCTGCAGATATCGCAACACATATTAAGGAAACAAGAGGAAAACAAGAACAAGTGCAATCTTTTTTGCAATCTATTAATCTTGTTCAATCTATTATCTTTATAGATATATTACATATGGGTAATACGTTTTCATTCACCCCTCCTGCCTATTTCTTTTGCCTCACTTGTGCTTTACTTATTTTACAAATCCATTACTTCTCTTAATATTGATGCGTTTCGTGTACTTATTGACAAACCCTATTTCAGTGATACACTCTGAGTCTTATTACATATCTTCTTTGGTAGTAAGTGTAATTCTGCCGGATCAGCTGTATTCTATGAATATTGCGTCCACAGGAAATGGCAGTAAGCTATTACTCAAATATTAGTCTACTAAAGTCAAGTTCATTTAGCGGAGATCCGGCTGACGAAAGAGATTGCGCTATCTGCGCAAGAATAACTTTAGCAAACGGATCTTTGCCGACATTGCCTAATAACGAACTGGACAAACAAGTGGCTATCGCGCAATCATTCAGCGACACAAAGAGGGACGTCTCTGCTGTTCACAAAAGTGTCCTTATAGCTGCTAGCGTGGCCTGCTAAAAATGGCTATTTCAAATCTGTGTTTGGAGATGACAATGGTACCACCCCCGACATTGGTATTATCCAGGAAATGCCTCCGTTTCCAGTAATTGAAATGAGCTATACCGGTATTTATAACCTTCTCTTGAACATCGACGTCACTAAGGGTGCCGGACCGGACGGTATACCAAACATGTTTTTGAAGCGCTATGCAGAATGGAGTGCTCATTACCTAACCATAATTTTTTGTAAGTCATTAGAGACATGTACTGTACCGGCCATTTGGAAAATCGCCAACGTAATTCCTGTGTTCAAATCGGGTAATAAGCAACTAATTTCCAACTACAGGCCTATCTCGTTAACAAGCACTTGTTGCAAACTCTTAGAGCACATAATTCACAAACATGTCCTTCAGTATTTAACTACTAATAATATATTGTCGCAGAATCAACACGGTTTCCGCTCTGGTTTTTCTACAACTACTCAACTCATTGAATTCACTCATGACATCGCTTCGGCTCTAAATAATCGAGGTCAGGTTGATGCCATATTCATAGATTATAGCAAAGCGTTTGATATGGTGTGCCACAGACAACTTCTTCTTAGGCTCAGTAAAATTATTAACGATGATAAAATACTTGGCTGGATAGCTGATTGGCTACATTTAAGATCTCAGTATGTTACTTTTAATCACGCGCAGTCATCGTCGGCCACAGTCACTTCCGGGGTACCACAGGGCTCAGTCCTTGGGCCCCTGCTGTTCATTATTTATATTAACGATGTCACACAGGTCATTAGGGACACACCAGTGAAACTGCGATTGTACGCCGACGACTGCGTGCTCTATACCACAGTAACTAACAGACGAGATCAAGAGGTTCTCAACAATGTATTTTCGTCCTTTTGTGGTTGGAGCAATGCGTGGCAAATGAGTATTAATTACCAAAAAACTGTACAAATGACTTTCACTAATAAAAAGCAGCCGTTCAATTTCAGTTATAGCTGTAATGGGCACTACCTAAATTCTGTGAATACCTTCAAATATCTTGGAGTTACCTTCACTCAAAACTTAAAATGGCAGCTTCATATTGAAACAATTTGCGCTAGGGCACTTAGGAAACTGGGATATTTAAAGCGAACCCTCAAATTCTCAACTAAGGACTGCAAATTAACAGCTTATAAATGCCTCGTCAGACCATTACTAGAGTACGCCTCAGTGGTTTGGGCACCATACACTGCACTTGACATTAGTAAGCTTGAAGCTATACAAAAGAAAGCAATACGGTTCATTTTTAGCCGATATGACCGCAACTTTTCTCCCTCATCTCACGCATGCGCATTATCAATAGAACCCTTGGCTCATCGACGCACACTTGAACGTATCACTTTGCTACACAGGATTGTACACGGCCAAAGTTGCATTGATGCCCCGATTTCCTTCAGTCATCCCACTGGGCGTGCCACGCGCCGTTCACACCCACTTAATATTGTTCCTTTCCAGTCTTTTGTAAATTGTTTTAAGTATTCGTTTTTTCCAAGCACTGTTGAAATTTGGAACAACCTAGCTGGTTCCTTGCGGGAAAAATCTAATGAAGAGTTTGTGAAGAGTTTGTGAGTTTGCGAAGAATTGTCTAACCATATTTTGTAATTACGTTTCAAGTTCATTGTATGTTGTGTTGATCGAATCTCTGATGTATCCACTCCTGCTATGTCTCATGTATTGAGACAGCAGTATCTGTAAATAAATAAATAAATAAATAAATTAGCCTTGCTGCAAAGTCAACCATGCACGTGTAGCTCTGCAGCACTCATTCTTCGTGCATTTACGGCAGAGGCACTGTACGCAGGAGAGTCAAGCAGGTTGAAAATCCAATGGGATTCTAGGGATCTCTTTGTATAGGTGTGCGTGTGTTCCCTTTACGGCCTTCTTCGGCCAAGATAACGCAGTGCTTCCCATTGGGACCCGTCTGTCTGATCGAACTACCAGCTGACCTGTACTAATATTGCATGCCATGGTAGGAAAACGGGGAGGGGGGTGGAGGAGGGTGGTCATTCTATCCCGCTGACCTGAAATGCTGGCGCCCGAGTAATTCATTGCTCCTCTACTCTTGCTGATGAACGCCTCTGTTTGTCGCTAAACCAGAGCTGCACAGTACACGCAGATAGTACTGCTTTTAGTGCGGTGATGTCATGACTTGAAGAAGGAGTAAAGTAAAAGAACACCGTTATTGGAAGAGCTTTCGTTGTCTCGGCCTTGGTTTGTGTATAGTCGTCGGCGACCTCTTGATGACAATGATTTCGCGATTACTGCTTACTATGTGATACAAGAAAGTCCTCTTTAATTAAGCCGGCGTATGTCTATACGAAAGAAGCACACTCCGGTTCTTCAGCGTAACTGATACACGGGGGTAAAGTGTATAGGGACACGTTCGATCAGAAGGTAGGCCTCAGGTAAACTACACGGCCATGTACTTTGATGGCGGAACAGCACTCTTCAATTAAGGTCCTCGGAGCTAACGAGGGGACATGGGATCGAAAAGCATGGCTTGTGCCTTCACTGCTTCTTCAATCATTCCATCAGGGCATTTACTAACATACCATTCCCTTGGGGTTCTGCCTACATGTAAATCTTTCTCATTGGGTGAAAACACTCAGTTCTTGAGGTCTGTCGACGTAGTCGTTGAAATAGCATGGCTACTCGTTTAAAATTTTGCGACGTTCTTTTTTAATGTTAGCTTTCGCTTAATGCTATCTTTTGCTCTTTCGTTGGCTTCTTGTTAGAGAAAACAATGTTAACCTGGTGCTTGTGAAAACCTGCAAATCATTTTCTATTTTTTCACAGTAATAGTGATCTACAAGCGTAACGATATCACATAATCACAAGTGAATGATCCGGAAACCGCGCCCACAAACACACACACACGAACACGTTCACACACACACACACACACACACACACACACACACACACACACACACACACACACACACACACACACACACACACACACACACACACACACACACACACACACACACACACACACACACGTTTTATTTATTGAGCTTCGTACATTAAAATATTACAAATTGATATTTTATAAATTCGAAAAAAACACAATATAAGAAAAACCGGGCGCAGCAATCGAAACATGCTGAAAAGTTCTTATACTCGTAATTCTGATGGTATATATATATATATATATATATATATATATATATATATATATACTAAGAGACAGATGGTTGCACTCTTCATTCTTGCTTGTGGGTTATGCTGACTTCAACGTGCAGTCTTCCAAAGAGTCGCCTATGGATTACCTCTACTCATGCTTGGGTGCTGTTCCTTGAAGTGTAGATGGACGCCTACACTTGTCTAGGAAGCTACAGGAACTTGTTTCTACCGTACAGGCAGACTCGGTTCTATCCATTCGCTTGGATTGCCATTCTTCTTCTTCTCTTTTATTCACTTTTTTCGGTGTGGCGTCTGCCAATATCAAGGTTTCCAGCTCTTCGGGTTGCCTTCTTCTCGTGTTCATTCACAGAGAGGGTCTCGAATATTGTTGCTTCGATATCCTTAGGTAGCATACGAGGGCTTTTTACCAACGTGCCTCCTCTCCTAAGTTTACATGTTACGTGATGCCATGTGGCAAAAGTGGATGTTCCACATCGGCCCACCATAACTTTGAGTGGCGCTGCCTAACACTCCCAATGCTAGATCAAGTAAACATAAATGCCCGTCGCCGTAGCACAATCGGTAGTGCAACGTACGCGTAATGCAGAGGATTGTGGATTCGGATCCCATTGGCGACGAGTTATCTTTTCGTCGACTTTCGTTTCCTTTCTCTTTACTGCATTTCTATTGCAAGCACACACAATCTCTGTCTCTCTCTCTCTCTCTCTCTCTCTCTCTCTCTCTCTCTCTATATATATATATATATATATATATATATATATATATATATATATATATATATGTAATAGCGATACTGAGAGGGGTCTTCTGCGAACCACCTGCAATTGCACGTAGGTCCTCGAAGAGGCAAGACGTAGGTGTGCCCAGTGAGCTTCTAAATACCCTTATTAAATGGGGTGAACGCGGCTTAGTACATGGATCGGGAATCTCAAAGAGATGGGACGTAATGCGAAAGCATATCTCTCGCATTTACCGATATATCACCTCTGGATTGCATCTTTCTTTTTGTTCAGCTTCGAACAATTCTAAACATGTCTACAAGATTTATTCAAATTACATCACAAACGGAGAAATTATCTGCCCAGGCTGACAGCATTTGCAAGAACAACTCAAGTAATTCATTCAATGAGTAATCTGAATGTAACTTCTACCCTCTTAGTTACAATCTTCACGCCACATGGGAATGTTAAAATGTTCGAAAGGATTGTCCTCAAAGCACAGTCATTGTTTCTACGCTTCAATATGGCCATGTAGATTGACAGAACTTGTGTCAAATCAGTCGTTCAATTTACCTGATTACGCACGTGGCACCATGAAGCGAAGCCCCTTATCAAGCTCCCCTATGACGTAGAAATTGGGTAGAAATTGAAGCAGCCGTGGAAATTCTCTCTTCTGACGAGCTTACTCCTACTGACGCTTCGCGAAACTCTGGAGTGGATGCATAATCACGGCAGCAGCAGGAACGAAACCGGCCACTTGATCACGTGGTATGGTTAGGCATCGTTTTTCGCCACCTTACTACGTCAGGGGGTCTGAACCATGCGCCACGCTTCGCGGTTTTGTTTTCTTTTCGTGCTTATTCAGGCAAATAGGACAAATAACATGACGCCAGTTATTTTGGCCTACAAAGTCATTTTGAAATCCTGAAACATTTATTAGACGTTTATGACCAAGCCGTTCAACTACCCCACATGAACACTGTGCTCTAAAATGTATTCAGAGGTCCTATAACAATAAACTATTCCAATATGTTTTTATTCCAATCTCCTGACCTCAAACTTGCGTAAACGCCGACGCAACTATCGGGCGGTCACCCGCAGGGTTGTCTCAACCGACCAATCAAACGCTCGTCTCGTTCACAGGAGGTCACTTTTGTTTGCTTGAAAAACGAATAACATTGCCTACACTGAGCCTACAAGAGGCGAGGAGCACGCTCAATGGGAAACGGATTCGATGAAGCCGATCCACTGCACTCAAAATTGATAACCAGAAGAAGCGGGTGGTGGCGGCGTCTGCGATTGGTCCGCTTGTCCTTACATAGCTCGCGATGGCTCATCGACAATCGGGGTGGCATGCAACGGAGGCTTAAGAATGACGCTAAAACGTATCCTCAGGAAAGTAGAGTTGCAATAACGAGGTCGAAAACATGCAAGAAGTTTTATTGCACGCAAATAAACCCATCCTCTCCGGCAGGCGCGAGTAGCCAGTGCCTGAGCGATCGGCAGCAGCCATCTTTTATTCCTTTCGGAACGGAGCAGCCTGCGGCTATTCAGAAGAAAATTCAGTTTTGTTCGGCATATTAATGCATCTCTAACGCCTACATGTCACTTTGACGCGGTGAGCTTTTGCGGTTTTTTGACGTCGCGTGACAGACAGGTGAAGCGGGGGCAGTCCGAAAATTCTGGACCAATAGCCGAGGGCTTATGGCAAAAAGACGTCTAATGAGAAATAACTATTTTTCTTTTGTTTGGTCCAAGCATGTATAATCAGTTTGTACACGCCATTTCAGAGGGGGTGCTATCGCGGTTTTATTGACGTCGTGTGACAGACAGGTGAAGTGGGGGTGGTCCCCCAAAAAAAAGTTTTTGGCCAATCGCGGAGGGCTGATTCCAGAATTGGAATAGGTAAAAGTTTGGAGTAGTTTTACGTTATAGCGCCCAATTTACTTGAACAACAAATTAGCTTTTTTTTTCTTACAACTAATGTCCATCTTGGCAGATGATTCATATCTGAGTGACTTGATTCAAGTAAGTCGTGTAGGCTTAAGAAAATTGTTTTAGGCAAAAAAACAAGCAACTGTTTACCATTACTTACTACTACGACCACCACACCCGAGCATGGGCGTTACGTGAGTAACATTGTGTGCAGCGCAGCGATTGAGTCACATGATTCAAACTGTCATGTACCAGGGAGAGCGTGGCGAAGAATCTGGTGAAGCAACACGCGGGCCAACAGGACGAGACGATGCCCAGTGGCAAGCAATACCGGATGCGGCTGAAATTGCTACTGCCCGGAATATACCTGCTAGTTCCAACAGTATCCTCTGTTTTCTACGGCGCCCGACGGGCCCGAATAATTCACCCCCCGGAAGTAGGCATGCGACGTGGACCCGCTAAGTTGTGGTGTTGTCAGTAGTCGCGTGGCATTCTGAAAGCTACTCAGGCCAGTTTTTATAGAGTCACGGAGTTCGAGTCACGTGGAAGAATATCAGGCACGGGTTGAAAGCGGCTGCCTGTAGACACCGCAGGGTTGTCATTGATACGAAATGTGCCTAACAGCATCGCCAAGTTCACCACGAACCAGCGGGGGCCCAGCCCTCTGACAAATGGCCGACGAACACTGACTCGTCATCGCCCACCGCACCCACCCACAGTCACCAAGCTCGACTGCGATAGCACACTAAATAACGAGCTTCACGAACATATATTTCTGCGTGACTTCTAAATTATCGAATCTCAACTTTTACTCTTTTCCGGCTTGTCATTCTCTCTCGTTTTTCATCCTGCGGGAAATCTGCGTTTTCAGCCTGAAAAATAATGTTAATGCCCTGCTGTTGTTATTAGACAATTAGACCGCGTATGAATGGTAAAAAAAAGAAAAATAATGCATTATCAGCTTATCCATCGCTTTGGAATCTAATTTATCTGTGAATATAGGCGTGGAAAGAAAAAAATAACAACAGAGAACTAAATAAAACACTGCATTCCGACATCTTCATTGCAGAGGAATATGCAGAAGTTATAAACACTATGTAAAGGTCGGGAGTCCAAGACTACGCCTCGCTTTTCCACAGGGAAGATGTAAAGCAAGCAACACTTTTGAACAGATTGAGCTGCTAAGATGCCAGTCCTCTGTGCTTTCCCGCTCACAAATAAATCAAGAAACGAACATGCATTTCGACACTGAGCACCAGGTATACCCAGGTGCAGGTGCTGGTAGTAAGGCCCATGCTTCTATAGCGCTCCGAGCTCGTAGTCACGTCCTTGAGCATATGTGTAATGTGTCCGGAGAAAGCGTGAATGCCTCCAGGGGCACCTTCAGATTAGTTTGTGACGAGGCTCTACCTCGCGAGGTAACCTCAGAGCTTGAAGGGATCAGCCTTTAAGTCAGGCGGCACGCTGTCTCGTTTTCAACAGTGCTTCTTAGCGCCTGCTTCTTGTTAACCGCTGTCTTTGCCTAACGGCGCTCGGCAGTTTCTGTCCTGCGCTCTCATTCAATAGGACGAATTTCATTTACGCAATTTAGTTGCCAGTGCGCTGCATTGTGCGTGAAATGGTTATGTCCCGTGTGTGGTTTTAGGCTTTGGGTTCATGGACGGAGCGTGGCGTAGACAAGAGGCGCTAGGCTCAAACGAAAACAGGGTTTTTTTTTGTTTTTTGCACGCCAGCAGGGGCGAGGAGCGCCGACCGCCACGAGCACGATACCACGCAGATCGATGCCGCGCTTCTCTGCCGCTATGACACAAGCCTTTCCTTTACCACGGTGCTTCTACTACAGTTGCTTAGAGAAAGAGAACGGGGGTCGTGTTTTTCGCGCGACCGAAGATCTCTTCGATTTCGATTATGAAAACGCTCTATTCTTTGTTGTAGCTTTGCATGGCCGAGTCTCGGAGTTCGTAGGTTAATGACGCAGTATTGCACAGTAATACAAACAAAAATACTAAATACCGCCAGCGACACGAAAATGAATCCTTTTATGGAATTAAGTCGAGGCGCCACGCATAAATTACGATTGTTTTAGGAAATTTCTTTCGTACATCTGCTCCATTTCTTCTGGTAAAACGCAAGTCTTCTACTATTTACTCGCGACACACAGACACCTCTGAACTCGGTATCACATCTACGTCTCCTCGCATCACGTCGCGAGTCTCACTGAACTGAACCTTTTTTTTTTCCAGCGCCAATATTTTTGTTTAACCTCATGGAAAGTTTCTGCATGATGGGACGAACTGGCAAGACAGATTTTCCCTTGGAGTGATATATGCTGTCGCCCTCGCAAAGCAACGGGGGCTTTGCCAGAGTTTCAAAAATCGACTGGCCTTTGTAATCGATTGATTGATGGCGTGATGCACCGCACATTTGTTCTCAATTACAGGGTCGCCCTACCTCTCCGTTCTTTATTTTCATCGGTACACGGCCTTCCCCTTGCGTAGGGTCTCAAACCGGACGCACGTGTGCCTGACCTGCAAACCTTTCCTTTCTCTTCTCCCTCCTCCTTCTTCCGTCATAATCTCGCGTCCGGAGAAAGAATTAAAGTGTGGAAGTAACAGAAACTGTTTCATAGGTGCGCTTTCCTTCAGGGCGACTTTGCGCACGCGAACAGAGCAGATGTGCCACGTGGACGTGCTTTTTTGCCAGATGTAGCAAGTTCAGTTAAGCCCGATAGTATGGGCAAGAAGAACATTTGGCAAATGCCTATAACACGAACCGACGGGCCTTGTTTTAACAAAAAAATAGCTCCTTTACGAAACTCGTGTTTTGTTTTCTCTACATTCAGGCAGGCGCTTATGCCTGTTGCACACTATCGGCCGTAATTTTCTTGCTCTTTGATCTAGTTTTCGCTGACGCTCTTTCATCGCGTGTCCGCCGAGAATAGGTGTACGGCAGCACTTTTGAAGTTAGCGCTGTGTGTGTCCCTGTGTGTCTTCTTTTGTCCTGTCTTTTAATTGCGCTACCGCACACCTATTCAAGATGTGTTACCAACAAGCCCCCATTGCAACCTTCGTGACCATCGAGAATCCGTTATCCGCTAATGCTCGCCAATATTCTCTTTCACCTGTTATTTTTTCAAGCATCGAGTAATGAATGCTTGTGCGTTATTATCCTTTAAGAAGATGACGTTGCATTCGACTAAAAAGAAGTGCCAACCATCTGGTAAGCTTGTCTTCCCGCGGTTTGTCTTGGAAGGTTCCCATAAAACTAAAGCGTCTTTGGCGGTTTCAGCAGTAAGCGCCATGGCCCCCATGGGCATTATTTTTATTATTTATCAGTTCTTTTTTAAACAAACTTTTTGAGCGCAACACAAACAGGGACAAAGAAGAAGAGCAACATAAGGACGAGCGCTTACTAACAACTGGTTTTATTTTCGAAGAACCACCTTCTTAAACACCCACAGATCTGCGCGATCCTGTCAACAAAACACGCCAACAGCCCATATAACAACACTTGTGATAAACTGCCTTGGACCAGCGCTACCTGGCCAACATAAAATCAGCAAAGCGCACAAAACGAGCACTTAAGATGAAAATGAGTTAAAGATATGATGACAGGACCGAAATCGCTTTATCTAGCAATGAAACAGAACGATGACTGATGCATTTTTCCTCAGTGTTGCAATCCAGTGAGCTTCCACAATTTCGCTCGCGGTTTGATTTGTATGCCTAACCAATATGTCGGTGCTTATAAGGCAAGGTGAGCAAGCATGTTCTTGACAATGCATTGCCAAATGCGTACTAGGGCGACCTTTCACAGACTAGACACTTGTTCCCTTAGTCCCGTGGTAATGCATCTCCCAGTCAAAAGAGTTTTATGAAAAGCACCAGCATAGAGATAGGGAAGTCGATCTAACACCAGAAACGGAACCCTCGTTGCTGTTCGAGGCGGTGTAAGAAAGGGAATTGTATGATAACGAAAGTAGTGATAAAGTCTTGGGGCGGGGCGATGCCATGGCCTGGACAGCGAGACATTTTTAACGGAAAACGACACCAACAGGCGTGAGCAAGGGAGTAGCGAACTGTGTTTTGTGGCGTCAGTGCGGTATCATATTTGCAATCATTTTCTTTTCTAACACAATACGTTTGTGTTTCTGCGTCAATTCTAGCATGTGTGTCGACACTCTCCACACGCGTCGGTCATGCCATCTCGTAGCGTTACACAATTTTTAGGCCTACTACATTTTAGTCTTTGCCAATCTGGTTGTCTAAAAACCTAATGGAAACATTCCCACGTTGTATTGCCACAGTTCATGAATACTTTTTCTTGTTTTTACAGCGAAGCTGTTAAGGGCTGCTTTCCCCACTATCGTGTCCGCGTGTAGAAAAACTGTCGAAGATGGTGCGATGCCGGGCCTACCCACGGCAGAGGTGAAGCAGTAGTTAAGCGGGAGATACATTGACGGAAACCAGACCGGCGCGCCGCACCGGTCACCGCTTGCGAACTGCCGCCGAACTGCCGGCGATGACACATGGGAGCGACGGCAGCAGCGGCGTGCCGGCGGTGCTCTAGTGGCGGTGCTGGTCCGGTGAAGCTCCGCCCATACTCAATGTTACTAGACTGCTCTTCACTTCTTCAGAATCCGCGGGAAGAAATCGAAAACATATGGGCAATTCACGTTCTTTTAACTTGTGGTACCGTCGTCTTTCATTATGAATTAACTCCCCTGCACATCCTGGTGTTCCATAATTGGTGTAATGAAATAGTTACAATTGTTGTTTAACTTTAGCGCAAGCTTTGTTATGACGCTGGCAACATGTTTCTGCAGTGGGTTTTGGTTTCCTTTTTCTTTTGATGAGGTGTGCTGCTAAGTTGGCTGCAACGTCATCGTGACGTTTGCTACTCCCCGCTCTCATTGGCTGCTGTCGCTCGTCGGTGCAGGGCTTCGCATGAGGCATGCCGGTCATATCTACTCCTCTGGACGCAGGCGGCGGCCGCCGGTCTGCCGTTGCGACCGCTCGTGAACCGGCGCGACGTCGCGAACTTCGCAGCGCTTTCCGCTCATGTGACCGCGCCTTTGAGCACTCCCCGAACGTTGGCCGGTCCCGAAGATAGTGCAATACCGGGCCGACCCGCGGGGGAAGTGCTGTTTGCCATTGAAGGGCTCACATTCAGAGCTTCGCTGGTTGTTCTTCTTCATAGAGTGGAAGCGTACTGCGATTTTATGTCTCTCTTTTCTAATACATCGAATGATAAATGCAAACTAGGCCATCTTTTCTGAGGAAAGATAGATGCATGCTTCAGCGCGCTAGCAATAAGGTACCTCTTATGGAATAATTTATGCATGCTGCTTGACAAGGTGCAAACAAAAAGGACGGCCGGGAGGCCTGGGTGTACCATGCATGTACGGCGGAAACCATGCTCTCGAAGCTCAAACGACTGGGACAAGCATCACGCAACGAAGTAGTCATTCATTGTTCCTGTGACCTGCCCGTTCACGTATATTGTAATTTGTCGCCCGCATGCCTGTCATGATGCAAAAATTACTCAGTGATATATATATATATATATATATATATATATATATATATATATATATATAAACAATAACAATGAATAAACAAAAACAAACATTGAATTTCCGCGTATCGGCCGGGTTCCGGCCTTCACTCTTGATAAAGGCCGGACGCTGGCCCCAACGTCGAGATTAAATCTTGGTTTTGATTTTTAACATGCGTCTGCACTTTTTCAAATTAATAAACACCGGATCCGAACTACTTTTGAAATTCATTGCACGAGGTAACAAAAATAAAGCGCTTCAGCTTTATTCAGCCCTCTCTCTTTCTAGCTTTCGCAGTTCCAGTTTTCTCAACTTCTCATTCATATCTACTTTGTCTGTTGCTCCTGCTGTTGCACTTTTTGTTTAGATACGCCAGCTTCCACCAGAAACAAAATGCAAAGAGCCCATAGGTGCGCCAATCTTTTAGCCCTTATAGCAATCAGCGTACTCTTCATTCTCTTTTTTCGCGACAGAATGCCTAGTATCTTATCTTTGCTTCCTCTCTTTCGACTTTTCATAGAGTTCCAGCTGCTCCCTTTTGTCCCCGCGAGCCAACGCCCGAACTCATCGCTGCCAACGACTGATGCTTACCAGCTTCGCAGGATCCTTCCCTCAAGATCGCGTTATGACAGCCGTGCAAGGCAGAAACAACGCAGGCACGACACAGCAATTCAACCCGTCTATCTAGACTCTTTTTGTAGCTTCTTGGCTTTTCCTTTCATCGAGTCCTTGCTGCTGCCACGCTCGGGTGGATGTCGTCGGGAAGGAAACAAAGATAGGTGTGCGGGTGGTGTTTCGATGGCAACGCGCTCCGCTTCCTTCCGGAGTCGCCTCCGCACTTCTCCGCCGGTCCCTTTTCACCTCCCCTCGCCTCCCTTCCCCGCCATTCCGCGAAGGCGATGATACATCCGATACAGGCTCGACGATTGCGTGCTCCCTTGGGTCTTCGCTAGCGCGACGCTTGCACATCAACGTCGTAGTTGCGGCCAACTAATGGCGCTGATAAGCGTCTTCGGTTTTGTGTACACCCGCCTGTCGAAAGCTTTCGTGGGAAATCAAAATGTTGTAGTTACGGCTCAGCCCTTCCAGTGCCACTTGCTTCAGAGTAACCGTTCTATGCTGCCCCGATGATATAGGGGGCGATATGAAACACACGATGTTGTATACTCGTGGATAAAGTGTCGTGGTCACCTCCTAACAGCTGCAGTTACGGCTAGCCACAACATGCTGTATTTAATGGAGTATTTTCTGTCGTACGTTGAATCACTGTCACTGACAGAAAATGTGCGAACGCGGAAGTTTGCCACTCTTTGTCGCAAGTTTCTCTCAGTCACGAGGATGTTTCTAAGTCGTGGCGTCAGTAAGTCATCCCGTCATGTTAGGGACAAAAGAAGCGTTCATATCAATCCTATTCATTGATGTGCAGAACCATAAGTAGCCCGCAAAACGTGGTTTCTCTCTAGGTAGCAGATCTTTTTTTAAATATTGACGGATTGTTGCGTTTAACTTCTCGAAATGACACAGTGGGTTTTGAAGGACGCCGTAATAGAAGGCTCCGTATATCTGTCCTTAACCACCTGGATTCTTTAACACCCGATTCACGGTACATCAGCGTTTCTGTATTGCTAACCCATTGGCCAGGAATCGAACCCTGGATCTAGAGCTCAGCAGTGCTACGCCATAGCGACTGAGTAATAGCCGCCGCGGTTCAGCACAACATTTCACATTAAAAGATTCGTAGCCACTCCACTCTGTGAATGTGGGCTACTAATGGAGCTGTAAACGAACTAAGTCAAGATCACTGTGTGAGTAACTACGAAAAGAAACGTTTACCAAAGGTACGCACCAACGCGTCAATCGTGCGGTCGCGTTTAGTCACGTCACGAATGTTAGCGATTACCGATAGGCCATTTTCAAACCGCAGTTGGTCACACACACCACAACTGAAGCCGGTTATACGCCTCATCGACGAAGTCTCGGCGGAATCACACATCTGCACCACTCTTAGTATCAGCCCTTCAGAGCCTGGCACCTCCGTCACTGCGCTGCGTTAATCGCTTCGGGATGTGGCCGGCTTCGCGCTTGAGCCAGTCGCTTAAGGGCAGTCTCACAGGCGCGCTCCTGCCTGGTTCATGCCACCCGCCACTCTCGCTCACGCTCACGTCTGCGGTCCCAAAGTTGGGCTTCGTGAGCTACTTCTTTAGGCACTACACGTGGGTTCTCCATACCAGCGCACACAACATACTAACTTCCTATTCGGTACTTTGCGCAGGCGCCGAAAAGCAGCAGATGGCTTTTTAACAACCAGCTGTCACACCAAATGATCGATCAGCGCTACGGCCATTAGCGCTCCCTGGACGCAGCCAAAACGAGCACTTGGCTAAGTCAGGCCCTGGGGTAGCTGTCGAAACCGCATCACACGCTTCACATCTCGAACGCTACCAATCCCCATCAAACCATTCTCGAACCACAGTCTATCGCACACCGCACAACTTAATCCGAAATGTCTGTCCAGAAAGCCCATCTGCAATATCGCACACGCACCCTTGTGCTCGTCCAATTTGCTGGCGTGCACATGGTACCTGCGTCCCTTTGCCGAATTCCCCGCTTCACGGCGCCCGTCTTCCTGTCGAGCCCGCCGCTTACGGGCAGCCTCTTGGGCACGATCTTCGCTGCTACTTACTGCCCTTTCCTGGCTTTCCTCTTGTTACGCCAGGTGTCAGCACATGCCTTACTTGTTTGACAAGCCTCCTCATAGAAGCGGCATTAGGTCGTATTAGCTGGTGTCTTTCTTCTTATTACGTCAGGTGTCAGCACATGCCTTACTGGTTTGCTTTGCCTACTCCTAGAGGGCGCGGCAATTTTGAGGTATGGACATTGAAAAGTCCATAGGAGGGTAGACATATACAGCTCCGCTGTAGAATGTTAGTTTAGCACAATGCGTTGGCGGGCTAGTTGGTGCGAATCCATGAATACTTTTTACAGCATTACTAATACAGCATTTTTCATTCAGTCATTGGGGTCACAGTGCATTAGTGTGCCTTCCTTAACCTTGTACAGCGCTGAATTTGGTTTTTTGGATTCTGTCGCATGAGTGCGCTCTTGGGATCGGATGTTGGTGGCTCCACCGCATGGTGCTCATGCTCACTGCGCATGTTCCTCTTGTTTGAGCGGTCTATAAAGGAGTGACGCAAAAAAATGATGTCAGTTGAGAGTAGCGCCTGGTCCTGTCGTCTTTCTTGTGTCTGTCATTTCGTGCTAAACAAAGTATTCGTAGAATGTTAGCCCCGTGGAGAGTTTGGTGGTAGTGTATGCGTGCTGCTGCGTGCAGTACAGACCTGAATACGAGCCCTCAACTCGACATTGCATTGTTCCCTCGACAAGCATCATATATCGCCTTCGTCCTTGTGACGCCAACAGCTGCAGGCGCCGAGGCTGTGCTCGCTACTGCTGCAACCTCGCTATCTCAAACAAGCTTTGCGTCATTTAGATGCCAATATTGAGTTGAATGAGCTCCTTTTTTTTATTCGAACCAAAAGAACGCTGGAGGACCCAAGGCAGCTTAACAAGCATTTTCTCGCCGCTACACTCACCCCCTATTTTTCCTTCCCGCTCTGAATAGCGGACAGCCTTTCAGCTGCCGTGTCGTTATGTGTACCTCGCTTGCCTGTGTTTCTTCTGTCCAGTGGTTGCAAGAAAAAAAAAATCTCAGACACAGAGCTTCGGGTAAATTTATTTCTACACTTACCTAACATGACCCAACTTCAATCCAAAGTGCAGTGTATCCCACTTGATGACTACATTGCTGAACACGTTATCATGTTTGAGGGAGTTATGGATGTGCTGTGCTCCATAAGCAATGGTGAAACATCGTTTTGTTGTGTATTGTATAGCCTGCAGCCAATAGAAAAACTTGTGCATACACTGTGATCATCGGATTAATTTCTTTTTCTAAAGAGACGCACCATGACTTAATGCGCAATAAATAAAAATTTAGTTGGGGCGAAATTATGAAGACTTGCTAGATACACAAGGCATCTTCCTAACACTTTGACTTGCTTCCACTGCAGATCGCAATAAATTAGAATAAAGTTATGTAATTCTGACATATTCATCAACAGTCTGTCACGTATCATAAATGAAGGAGATGTAGCGCTGCGTGTTAGAATATTTTTGTCGAGATATTCTTCGCATTAAATATAGCGCTAAACCTCATAGTTCTCTGGTGACACATTATGTGGCATATGAAATGTGAAACTACGCCATATGCAGCGTGAAAGCTGTTGGTGCTACTGCCATGTCGCCGCAAAATTAGCTTTCCCAAACTACGAAACATGTCTGGAGAACGTGAACGTATCGTAAAATTCACTTATCGTACATATTATAGAGCGACGCATTAATCTCTTCCTGGTTGTCTCCATCTGTACATAGTTTTAGATTGTTCTTCTTTAGCACAATAATTCCTAAAGAATGCAATTTAACGCAACTGTTGCATTATTCGAAAGCAGGACAGTGTCAACAGAGACATCGGCTCGCATTTTCCTGCGCTCAGGCATAGACGGAACATATGCACCGCGTTAAAACGAGCATGTTTCATTTTACGTACGTCTTCACGGTAATTACTTGGGAAACACAGAACTATTGGCAAAACAGATATGCTCAGTCACCCAAGGTTTGCCCCTTTTATGTGCAGCGTACATCCATGGAAGCTGTTGCAGACTCAATAAGACGTCCGTGCTATCTCACTCAGTTCAGAATTAATTACCAGCTCATTAGTCTAAAACATTTACTATACGTAATTTAAAAAAGCGCTAGAAAGTTTCTACACCGTCCACGTCTGAAAAAAATAAGCATTATATGAGTACTAACTTAGGAAGTTAGGAATTTTGCTGGCTTAAAACTTAATTAATGGCACAAGTTACAAACTACAGGGGATGAAATCCTAATACCAAGACCATACCGCCTCTCATTATTTTGCAATTGCATCTCCAACAACAATTTATTTAGACCCTTCTTTTTTTAAAATCTTCTCTTAAATAATCTTTCGGCGCATGTAGTTGCTGACAAATCGATTCAAGCATCGTGAAATTAGACATTCTTGGTACTATCTGCATAAAATGCTCACAGCTTTAACATAGCCCACGTCTTAACGTGACGTCATTCAAGAACCGAGGTAGGAAGGTCACAGTGTGCGCTGGCATGACAAGTTATCGTTAGAAAGGGAGTCAACGTTAAAGAAAGCTCGATGCAGACGTGAAGGCTGTTAGTGCTATTGCCGTGTCGCCGGAACATTAGTTCATCACCCGAATATCGCCCGAACATATATTTTCAATCGGTGAGGTTAAGGCAGTGGGAATTAGGCTAGGCTGTCGTCACGTTTGTCTGCCTATCATTGCCACGCTCTCTCAACGTGGGTCTAGCACAGCAACCACGAATACTGTCTGCTTAACCCGTGCCACCTACATGCTGTTCCTTGATAGGAACACTATTATGCGCACAGATAAGAAAAATGTTCACAGGAACGCTCAACGAAGCTTGCGTGGTTGTGAACGAACTAGGAGGAAATGGGAGACGGCGAATTCGGGAGCCCGCAGGTGACGGCAAATGATGCCGACCTCGTTGCCAACAACATCGAGTTTGTGAATTCTTTTTGTCTTCAGTTTCTTTCCCTCTCTTTTTCTTTTTTTCCAGACAAGCAGGCTGCGTTGTATGTATTGGAGCGCGCCGTAACTCGCATGCATGATTTTTGCCCGCGGCTATGTATCTTCGAGTCGGAATCTCGGTGACGTGGAAAAGCAACTGACTGTCAGCATAGAAGAGATTGCGGGTAGGGCACGCCTATGGCAACAGCCATGTCACGCGTCCTTCTTTTTATCACCGGTAATGCTCACGTGACGAGGACGTCGCTGCTCAGAAGTGAACAGAAAAAAGCAAGATGTGTGACCAATGGGTTATAGGTGTAATAGTGAAACTGATCAGCGAAATGTCAGTATTATTACAGCGTACGTTCCAACACAGTTGGTAAAAAAGATCCGGGTTGCGTTGAGACATGTCGAAGTCGAATAATAAAGTATGGTGGTCGCAACTGCTCAAACATATATATACAAGCTGTGATTAGAAAATGATTTTACGGATCACTTCATGTTTACTATCTTTGATACGCTTAAATATTACTTTCCTGAGAAGAAACCCTGAAGATTAAGAGCAAAGAAGAGACAAGAGAACTGATTGATTCACAGAAATTAGGAGACATTTATTTTTGCAAGCATGTTATTTAGGCTTACTCATAAAGTTCAAAATTCAACGAACAACAGTGTCTGCAAAAATCAACAAGCTCAGTTTATTTCAGGCTATATTTTTTCAAACCTAAGACTGCTTACGCAAAACGATAATTCGCCCCACTAGTTGTGCATTTCACGTTGCATCGCATCTTTCATCGGTGCACGGTTGCAATCCTGTGCTCTTGGCATTCTGAAAAGTGTGGGTGTGAATGGTGACGGGAGGGGGAGGTATGTGACTGTGCTTTCGTTCATTTTTTACACGCACGTTGTTATTTCTGCGTCTTCGCACATGCCTGTGCTTATAGTGCGTCGCATTTTGCAAGTTTGTGTCTGAGCCCACGATAGAGGGAGCAGTCGTCCACCTAAAGTCAAATTCATCGTGTTTATTGAATTCCGCTGCCTGTCAGAAAGGCAATTACTTGACAAGAGTTAACGAGATATGCGGAATTTGCTCATAAGCGTAGTTTATGCTCTGTGCCGGTCCTGCATATTAATTAGGAGACGTGGACACCTTGCAAAGTAGACAATATATGCCTAAGAAAAAGAGAGTGTCACAATCGCTTTCACACACGACTCTAGTGCGCGGAAAAGCATTTGCTTTTAATCATGAAGTACGACATCAGAAACTCAGTCGCGGCTCGTCGCACACATGTCTACAGCAGACTTCACGCAATATTCGCTGCTGGCAGGCCAAAAGTGGAGCCCATCACTTTCACTTGCCTTCGCGCGACGGGACGGCGAACAAAGCGACAACGCTTTACTCCACGCTTATTCGCTGTGATCATCGGGGCGACACAATGCACGGACTTAGCGACGGGTGCGAATGACAATCAATCAAGGGCAGTTCACCAGTATAGGCGGTAATTAAATTTCGATTCAGTTCACTGCGAAAAGATCAGCTTGTGAATTGCTGTTTGAAATTGCAGTAATACAGAAAGATAGAGGTCTCTGATTGTGCAAACACGCAAGAAGAGTCGCATGTACGCGTGCCCCTCTCTCTCACTCTATGTGTGTGTTAGAGAGAGAGTGAGAGAGAGAGAGAGTGTGTGTGTGTGGGGGGGGGGGTGTAGGCGGTGTCCGGTGGTTTTTCTTCGACCGCGCAAAATGGTGCGCGATGATTTCGATTTCGCTGAAGCTTCTCGTAAGTCAGAAGTGTGCGATATCACTTCGCATGATGCTCAGAACATTCCCTAGACGCTACAGGGTTGTGAGCACTTGCAACGCTCCGAGCACCTTTCATGTACGAAAGGACTAGGTGCACCTATTTCAAGATTAACCATTAATAAAACATCGCCTTCTTTACTTTGATGTTGGGAAGGGTGGAACAGGAATCGGTCACTTTTCCTTGCTTTGAAATGCACGAACCATATTAAGCAAATAGTCGGGTTTTCGGCACAAGGTGGAAGCAGTGTGCAAATTTTAAGCGAATAGTAATGCTTACCTTGACAGGCTTTTCTTATCTAATTGCCTGACAAAAGCCGAGAAGCATGCAGAAAGGGGAAACGCTTTCGGTGGGGCCGAGCTAGCGCAGTGAAAGTAGATTGCCGAATCAGGAGCGTGGTGCCGGCGTGTGCGATAGGCCCACTTAGCCTGGCTCAGCTTGCGGTGATTGGTCGAAAATTTCGGCGGCATGCAACGGAAGGTTAATAATGACTCTGTAAGGGATCTCCAGCGAGGAAGAGTTGGCAAAGCGAGTCGTATACGTTGCGAAAGGGCTCAACAATGTACCACATCTAGACAACATTTTTTATACGCAGATACATACATTCTCCCCAGAAGCTCCGAGTAGCTAGTGCCAGAGCAATCGGTGGGCAGCCATCTTATTTTACTTCTGGAAAGGGATAGTCTCCGGCTATTATGAAAGAAAATGAGTTTTGTTCGGCATAATAATGCATCTCTAATGCCTACACGTTACATTGAGGGGGTCAGTTCTTGGCGCTTTGTGATGTCGCCTGGCAGAAAGGCCAAGTGTGCGGTGCCCGAACTGTTTTGACCAATAACGGAGGGCTAATGGCGAAAAATAAATAGTAAATAATTAGTTTTCTTTCATTGTTTCATTGTTGGGCTTCCGGAAACATTTGTCTACAAAAAATGCAATGCTCCAACTTAAGCATAAAATATAGATAACACAAATCGGAACACCAAAGCTATCCTAGGACTGGGCATAAAGAAAGCTTTTGACAGTGTTAACCACGAAACAATATTAAAAAGAATAACTGAGCTAAACCTGGGCCAGTGAGTATACAGTAATATACGAGACTTTCTTACTAACAAAAAAGCGCACATTAAGATAGGATACCTTAACTACGAAGAACTACAGATTGGAAGCGTAGGTACGCCCTAAGGTTCAGTAATGCTGTAACCGATGCTGTTAAATCGAGCTCTTATTGGATTACCAGCAAAGCTACAGGAAATCGATGGCCGCAATCATACCATCTACGCTGACGATATCGCCCTCTGGCTTAGCGATGGCAACGATGGACAGGTTGAAAACAGATTACAACATGCAATAGAAGCAGTTGAACAATACCTAGAAGGAACCAGACTGGCGTGATCGCCAGAGTAATCTGAGCTCCTTATTTATGTACCATCGCGACCTGGCCAAAAACCACGTAACTACGAGGAACTACAGATTGGAAGCGTAGGTACGCCCTAAGGTTCAGTAATGCTGTAACCGATGCTGTTAAATCGAGCTCTTATTGGATTACCAGCAAAGCTACAGGAAATCGATGGCCGCAATCATACCATCTACGCTGACGATATCGCCCTCTGGCTTAGCGATGGCAACGATGGACAGGTTGAAAACACATTACAACATGTAATAGAAGCAGTTGAACAATACCTAGAAGGAACCAGACTGGCGTGATCGCCAGAGTAATCTGAGCTCCTTATTTATGTACCATCGCGACCTGGCCAAAAACCACGTAACTACGAGGGACGAAACAATCCAGAAATTCACCTAACTACGGCACATGGTACGCCATACCCAAGGTTGACAAGATCAGAGTATTGGGCCTCATCACTGAAAGTAACGGCTACAATGGAGAGACCATACGCAAATTAGACAATATAATATCTCAAATCATGCGGCTAAAATGAATAGCCAACAAACATAGTGGAATGAAAGAAAGCAATATGCTTAGACTTGTCCAGGCGTTCGTAATAAGCAGAATAGTATACTTGACATCGTACCTACGACGGTACTAGTCCGAAAAATACAAATTATACTGCTTAATCAGAAAAATCCACAATGAAAAAATTAGACTCTCTATCACCACCAGCAATGATACACTGCTGCAGCTAGGTCTCCACAATACAGTGGATGAGCTAACCGAGACACAACGCATAGCACAATAAAAATTAACGCATGACCAAAACTAAAACAGGTAG
Source organism: Dermacentor albipictus (assembly GCF_038994185.2). NCBI lineage: Eukaryota > Metazoa > Arthropoda > Arachnida > Ixodida > Ixodidae > Dermacentor > Dermacentor albipictus. The sequence goes on from NC_091821.1 coordinate 360,022,093, forward strand.
GCAAATATTGGATCGCTTAGGTATAGGGTATCATACCCAACATGGCATGAAAGTAAACATACCCAGACACCTCAGAGGCATGATAACCCTACCTTAAATACCCAAGAATATGAATCCCACCCACGATCAGAATAGACGGGAAAGCAGAGCACGCAATATACAGGAGAAATTCGGTAACAGCAAGAATACTCCATTTGTAGACGCAGCTAGATACAGACACAAGCACACCTACGCAGCAGTGCTGATGAATTACGAGGGGAAATGCACGAGGAGCGCTACAGTCAACATGCTACACGTAGAAACCGCAGAGGAAATAGCTATCGCGTTAGCCATAGCACAAACACAAGCGGGCCTAATCATCAGTGATTCCAAGACGGCGATACGAAACTTCGCCAACAGTGGAATCTCCCCAGAGGCACTACAACTCCTAAAATTAGATAATAACCCCGATGAAAGTGTCTATCTCATCTGGACACCCGCTCACACACTACCAGACGGTAGCAATGCGGCGGCGCACCGCACGGCTCGAGAGCTTACGGACGAACCTCGGTTAGCTCCGCCTTACCGTCTACCGATGAGTGGGAGCGGGAAGATCGAATGACCAGGTTCCACCAAATTGCACAATACCATAGACTGCAGAGGCGCACATACCCACCGCCGGAACCAAAAATAAGCAAAAGTCAGTCTGTCGAATGACGGCAGTTACAGACCAGATTCTATCCGAGTAAAGCTATCATGCACCTAATACACCCAGATTTATACACGGCTGACAGGCGCAGACATTGCGACTCTAGAGCCACCCTGGAGCATGTCCTACGGGAATGTACGGCTGTAATAAGCAATAATGGTGATGCAGCACCAACTCTGGGCCGTCCAGCGAGCCGAGGAAGCCGCGAACGGCCAACAACCTTTCGCAGAATCCTAGGTGAGGTCCAGGCCACCCAACCAAATCGCAGGGCATTCAATAAAGTTATTTGAATGAATGTCTGTATATTTTCTGTATATTGTCTCTTCGTTTGTATATTTTATCTTACCCATTCATTGTATTCAAATAATAATAAACTGAAACTGTACGATGTCATATCAAATGAGGAGTTGTCGCAGTTTTCATGTCATCGCGTGACGGTCGAGTGACATGGTAGTGGCCCGAAAAGTGTTTGGCTTATCCTGTAGGGCTGATTCCAGCAATGCCATAAAACCAGTCTGGAATAGTGTTATGTTATAGTGCCGCAGTAACAAATCCTGTATTCCACCATTTCGTGTTCCTATATTGTGACCAAAGTATGGAGGACAGGTTTTTAGCGGATGCTTTTCGCTAAGCATTTTTGCTCAGAGTAAGATGGCCTTAAAATTAAATAATTCATTCTCAGTAAGAACCCGATTTCAAGTATTCTGGGGCAATCACTTATAGCAGCATACAGTTAGCAAGCTAACTGTATGCTGCTAAGCAAGCTAACACATGCGCAGCATAAGCAAAGCCTGAACTAAGAACAATATGTTTTCTCAAAGAAGCAGTACTTGTAGTCTTAGGGACGCCAAAGTTAAGTTCTTTTTTTCTGAGGGACTTTTACAACGCTTTTTATTAGTGTTCTTAATGCTCAGTAACCATTAGCGGTGTCACACATTTGGTAGAACAGACTACTATAGTGCGCTGATAGTTATTTTATTACATATCCTCAAAATGTCTTGCCGGCAATGCCTCGCGAGGTTTCACTTTCCCTTAGGTCTCAGATGACAGGCAGACATGCTCGTAGCGTCGTTAATATGCGCGTGGTTCCCGCAGAAAAACGGTGCTGTACGTCTTCCTCTGCCTTTGCACCATCCTGTTACTCGTCCCTAGTGTCGCTGTCGTAACGTAAGACGCCGGAGCCGCCGAAGTGCGTCGATGACAGCAGCGTTTCCGAAACGGGCTATGAAACCGGATGCCAGGATAGTTATTCTTCATTTCGCCGGGTTAGTGACCGAGAGATGGCGGTCCCAAGCACAGTACTACGAGAACACAAACCCTTGCAAACCTGCAGAGTTTGCACGCAAAGGGACACATACGCAGAATGGTGGCCGCGTAGTAAGACGACGTGCTGCCGGTGCCAAAAAGCAAAACCCGTTGGGAGGCAAGTGTACACACAGAGCGGCAGGCGCCTTTCGAGGACAAAGAGCCATGACCTGTGCATTGCTGCTAAACCTGTAGTTTAAAACCAGCTAGCAAAAAACAAGCTCAACGTACTATTACCAAGTTGACATGCTTCTAAAGGGGGTTTATTACACTCGTTTATCCGGCCGTAAAGTTCATAGTGATCAGCCATACTCAATAAATGTACTAGTTCTGCTGAAGTAGTCGAGAATTCGGAAGAATACCTTCAGGGAAAGTAGAAATATTATTACTGAAACATACAGTGATTGACTGATTGTGAACAAGGGGTCTCTACGGATCTCTAAACGCGTTTTCATTCCAACTTTGGTCATGCTCTACACTTTGCATGTCTTCGGACCAACAGCAATAAACGTATTTTGTCTCCATTTAGTTACAAAGTGCCCACTTTCAGCGTGTAGGAATAAGGCATCGCCAAGTGTAAAGGCCATAAAATTAGTTGCAGAATTGTGAAATTCAGTGCCCTGTCAGAACGTTTTCTGCTACGGCTGAGAAGCACATTGCTATTTGGACGACGCCAATTTGCACATTAGCGCCGCTAATGCCTATCTGCAATGATAGCTTGCTTTGAATATCTTTATGTTAAGCATGTACTTATAGAGTTACTAAGCACGGTGTTAAGCGAAGATTATAACTGTGCCCATCTATGGGCAAAAAATTGCTCAACCTGCACAAAGCACCTACAAGAAACATTTATTTCCACTTTGCGATGCTTCGTATTCGAAATTCGGTTGTAGCACTGGATACTCTCGAAATTATTCAACTTGAGTTGTTTCTGCGAAGCCAAATAATGTACTCTTGTACTTTGTCCAGAAAGGCTTCAACCACAAGTGTCTTGACAAAATCAATACCGATACTGTTTAAATCAGTAGCGCCGAAGGCAGTGAAGCACAATTGTGGCTGTAAGGAAACCACTCATCCTGCACAGTGGGAGTCCGCAGTCTTTGTCGCGATGGTCTTGGCAAATGGTGGAACGAAAAATGCACCGCGAAAACCTTTAGCGCTCTCTCGTTACCTCTACATCTTACAGTAACACCACGGAGGAACGTGAGAACTTCCTTCGCTGCAACCCTGATTTACGATTAATCGTTCTCGGTGTCTGGCAGCAATACCTTCTGTGAGCGAATAAATGAGGCTCAGCCTGGTTAACCACCCTGCCCTTCTCTATCTCTCAAGATGAAGTATTTGTGATAAAGACAATGTTTCGATTCAGTAAGTTGTTTTCGTATATTTAGTTGGCCACCCAAGATGTTGTCACCATACCTCATCACACAGCTTGATTGGGCAGATTTTTTATTTAGGCCACTTCGTGACATAAATAATCATTATGCGGTCATATGCCGACCACTAGCTCTGCATGAGTACCGCTAAAGCGCCCCTTTTTTCTGTTAATGCTAAGAAAGAAAGATGATAATTTTAGTGGCAAGAACGCAACATGCTCCCATCACGCAGTCACCTGTCATCTTTCCACACAATGAATTGCGTGCAATCAATTCGATAATCTTCGTTTTCTACATATAACAAATATACAAAAGCTTGATAAAAGCTTGTTACTATGGCAAAGAAAGAGCCCCAAAGCGTATCCTCCGTTGTACCTTGTGAAACGGGGCAATTGTTTTTTTTTCATTCGTTTTCAATGCCTGTATTTGGACATAATCATCATCTTTGATGGGGCCAGTCAGGCATGACACCCTAGCATACATGCCAAATTTAAAATGACAAAGCTGCGTTAACGCTGCCATCAGCTGTCTCTCTCCGTAAAAAGCGTACAGTCGCATGAGCCTATATCACGCAATTGTAGCTGCAAATAAGAACGCGTTTCTTGCCGACCAAGCTCGCCATATTTGTTTGCACTGAATAGTAACCGGTCCGCGGTCACCACTCCTGAGACTGTTCCCGAAGAAGAACATGTTCGAGCTAGAGTTTCTCATGGATCCCTTAAATTTTAAGCGAAGCTGAGCCCCTTTCCTAGCCAAACAGTAAGCAGATCTATAAATTCTTGTTTCTCGAAGTTTCAATAGCAAGCGGACACTGAAACCTGTGAGATACTCGGTTCCACTCTTTGCATATCATATTAGTCATCCTGTACAAGAGAAACGTTTTTATGCATTAAATTGCCTCCAGCAATTCATCTGGTAAACTGCCAGTCCATACACTGTTGCGGTTCCACCCATCCACCGCTAATAAAAATGCATCGGCACCGACAATGAGAACGAGCATATACTGTGCACAGCACCAGTCATTCTCTTCTTTCCTTATCTTCTTCTTCTTGCTCTTTTTTTTTGTGGGAGGAGGGGGGGCGGGAGGCGTATAACTGGCCGAAAGTATCTAGCACTCAGCAAGCATCTGCCAAGCTAGGCACCTTCACACGTCTACGTAAGTCCCTTAGAAGTCCCAGACGAAATGTCGTTGTCGTAATCATGCTGCCGGAAGCGGAAATAAACTCGCGGTGCCGTCATGGTGGTGGCGGGAGGACCTGGAAGCGCTTGTCGCAGCTACGTACTCCCCGTTTCCTTACGCTTATCTCTTTTGTATCAGCCGCACTATACTTTTCCCGGAGCCGGCGATTCTTTGATGTAGTATGCAGGAAGCCTTCGGTCTGGCAAGTACCTTCCATGCGCCGTGTCTTTTAGATGATTGGGCGTCGTTCCCGACTGTAGGAATTACTGTGCCGCATTCGTGATTTTTCCCAAATGAACCAGAAGAATAAGGCAAAGTCTGCCACAGGATCCATTCATACGATTCGTATCACATAGAAACAGATAATACATATTTCAGAATGCGCTGGCACGGAATCTTGCTCTATGCATAATAATATATGGTCGTATATAGATCGTGCGCTGAGACCTCGAAAAGAGCTGTTGTGCGATGCCACAATGATGACAAGCAGGTATACGATATGAACGTAGGTGAACCTCGTATTAAAGATTCAAGAAGAAGTCTAGCCTTTTAAAGCTATTGATAGACACTCCTTCAGTATACGTGCAAGAAATGTACAAAAGATGAAAATTCTAATCCCTCTTGATTTATCCGGACTGCAAGGGGGCGTTCTATACCATATACACTTTCGCATGCAGGCTGCTCCTTCAAACTGGCCCTCTGTATTTTTCCGGACAATATACTCTCCCTGCTCTCAAATTCACACAAGTGCTGTTTTTTCCTCTTTAGGCACCCCTCTTCTTCCCAGAAATATTCTATTTAAGAGCAGTTTTCTTCAACTTAAGATTTTGTCGCTAATGCAAACTTTTTCCGTATATAATAGTTGGGAAGAATTAATGACGCCAATGCACTTTAAAAATGAAGTCTCTTTCACGAAGAATAATGTTATATTCGTACGCAACGTAAAATAGAATAAGTAGAACAGTAATAGTGGGCTAGTAGCATAACTGTGCACAATGGGTCGAACAGTTGACATCAGAAGTTAGCGGACGACTTTGATGGTTACGGAGCAGGGCTCCTATTCGCATAGGTTTTTCGTTCGTAAGTGTTCCTTGCCGTGGGCTGGTCGCCTTCGCTAGTTATGTGTCCAGCGTCGTTATCGGTTGAAGTATTATCTTAAGAGGAGTTCTGGAGTAAAATGCTTCTGCGAATACGGGCCCTGAATCGATGCCCATCCTATGATTGCAGCGCATACTGTTGAGATCAAAACTTGGGCTGGCGTGCATCCTTATGCAACAAAAAGATGAAGAGAAAAGCTAATAAAAACATTAGAGCAATATTTCCCATACAATGGAGCCAGAAAGTTATCTAATTAAGATTTCTTGGTCTCCGCATCTATTTGTTTTGTTTTGTTTTTCGCAAGATTTGCCAAAAGGCATATGGGAGAGAAACGAAAATCAAATAAAGGCTTTTTGAATCTATATCGTGCAGAAACTGCAGCAATGTCATTGCAAACTTATTGTCTGTCACCCAATAACTGTATCTTTCAGGTACATCTAGTTTCAGTCCACCCTTTCATAAGATATTAAGCCTGATAGCCCGCGTTCCAGCGCACAGCGCACTCTGAGAGCAGCAGCCAATCGACGCAAGAGGGAACTCCGTGGGAGTGTCCCCCTAGACTCAGACCCACTTCCCGCGGGTTTTCCCAGGCCGGGGCAGGTGCTCCTGCACAGGCTCCGACCGGCTTCGTCCTCACACGGGATGTGCTGCAGTGGTGGCAGCAGTACCAGCCACGTCGGGAAAGACACCCTCCATTCCCGTATCCTGACTCCCTTCCATCGCAGGAACCCGGGCCCTCCGCAGCCTTCGGGGACCAAGAAGCGCTCCAGGAGCCACACGGGTGCCCCGACTGTGGCATGGCCATGCGGCCAGCCGCAGCTGCTCTGTTTTGGGAGTGCTAGCGCCATGCTTAACAGCGGGACTACCACCTAGGGCCGGTGCGAGTGTCGTCCTACGAGGAGTGGAGTAGACCGGCAACTGGTTCAATATATTCTGGCAGGGTCATTCTGGACTCGGTTTTGACTTTCACCAAGGACGGGCAGCTTCTAGGACGGCTATGAATACGTATCCCCCCTCCCCTTCCTATTCCACATACTAGGCCTTCGAGCTCTCCCACAATAAAAATTTTCCCAAAGCTTTCTGTAGCCACACACCACTTTGTGCTTAAGTATTTGCTTTCTGGGAAGCACACATAACCGTCGCCACAAAATCCAGGCAACATAGGCACAAAAGGGATCCCGTCCATGTGGTCGGGCGTTACGGGAGCTGAGCGCTCGTGATGAGGGCATCGCCCAACCCAATGTGCGGGTCGATAAGAGCCCACGTTTTGCGTGTGTATCTGAGACCTCGCGCATTGGTAATGCTTCCTGCGACCTGTTAGAGCCTTGCGTACACTGCATAGGAAAAAACGTTTCCTACAGCATTGTTTCACCTGTTCTAGTTACATTTATGCAATTGAGAAAACGCAAGCACGTGCTTATTTCCGTAGATATGGCGTACGAAGGCATACATGACATTGAATCATCTCAATGAAATTGAAGCAGACAGCAAATTGAACTTTGAAGTTTTAACGCGATAGCGTTAAGGAGCTCGTGTCGCAGAAAAGCCGGTGTCGTCGGCGTCGGTGTCGGCGTCGGCGGCGTTGGCCGTGAGCGATAAATCCCAGCAGGCCCTTCATGAATAAAAAGCAACTGGCAAGATGGGCTGGGTGGGAATCGAACCAGGGTCTCCGGAGTGTGAGACGGAGGCGCTACCACTGAGCCACGAGTTCCATGCTTCAAAGCGGTACAAACGCGCCTCTAGTGAATGCGGTGTTGCCTTAGAAACGAGCTCTTCTAAGGCTCAGGCGTGCGTCGCTTGCTCAGGCGCACATTTCGTTGCCGCGCCGAACGCTGCGTTGCTCGACGCTCACCGCGTCCGATGCGGGGCGCGTAGTCGCTGCGCCGAAGCCCATTGTCTCACATCCCTTGGCGGGACGACGGGAACGCTGTCGCGTTCCACTCTTGAAGGCGAAGCTTAAGCGTCCTCCAGTTTTTTTGTAGATTTCCCATGAGTGGTTAAATGCATATTGAAAACTTTTCAGAAGGCAACAAAATTCTTAAAAGGTCCGAAACGATCCCAGCAGCATGCACAAAATGTTGTTCATACTGCTTGTAGCATGCATGCAAGAGCAGCATGTTGTATAGCAAGAGATAAAATAATAAACGTTAACTAAGAACGTGGTTTTGGGGGTATAAATGGTTTTAAGAAAGAAAAGCAAAATATAAGGTATTCTGAACTTGGTTCTTTATATAGTTCAGGAATGAGCCAAAGGGTCGGAGGAAGCTTTGAATTATTAGTGAGACAGTTCCAAATTGTAGCACTTGTGAGTTCTGAAGTTTGGCGACTATAATTAATGGTTATTTTAGGTAACAAAAACTGATGACGTCACGCGCACTCGTTAGTGTGAGGTGACTGACGAAGTGACACAATCTTAATCATGTTGGGATTGCAATAGTTAGTCTGTGTACTACGAGAGAAATATTATAACTATATTGTGCGAATTTAGATAATATATTTTAGTGTTCAAACAAATTCTCGCATCTCATATCTATGGTATTTGGCGTTATTACCCTAATAGACCTTTCTTGGAGAGCTAGATCAGATGTGAGATGCATTTTGTATGCGCAACCCCAAGTAGAAATACAGTAGTTTATTGTGAGTGAAAAAATAACGGATTATGAAGATTAATCAGTAATACTGTTGAAAAAAAAAGTGTCGTTGCTTGTAGACAATGGGTAATCCATAACAGGATTTCAGAACAGCATGGCATGCAAACAAAGTAAACTTTATGCATAAATCTGAAAGTATTCTTAAAAATGTTGGGCTATTTGCTTGCTTTATTCAACTTTTGCACTCTGTGTTCGCGTTCATTCTCGCCTGGACGGGAGACGTTGAAGATGCTACTGATGTCTGCGACGTCATTATAATGTCATATTTTTTTCTAATGTCATATATTCACTTATTGAACGTGTAATTTAGAGTCTCACAACAAGAGAAAACTAAAGAAGAGCAGAGATGGGACAGGCAGGAAGGTCAACCGGAAGAAGAGATTCTGGTTTGCTTTCCTACACTGGGGTGAGGGTATAAGAAGGGAAATAAAAATAGAAAGAATGATGCAAAGTGAACGAAAATGCTCATGGGGCTCATTAAAGCCACGCGAGCATCGCCATGCGTGAGCTACGGTTTTAATTTATTCTGTCTTTCTAACGAGTCTTAACAAACGCTTTAAAACTAAAACAAAAAAAGAACATTAGGCGGGTAAGAAAACGTCTCAAAATTTGCTTTCCTTCGATAATTCTGCAGAGAAAGCCTTTGTTTACGCCCGATTCCAAGTCTGCGGGTTAACAACAGTTTCCTGTCTAAAATAACATGTTATATGTAGCTAACAAAAAAAATCTAAGAAATTACTCGATAAGTGAGAAGTCTGCAGCGTTCGTTTCTCGTGAATTTCGCTTGCATGCGCGTTTCGCACTTATTTGTAGGCAGGGATTAGTCCAACTTAGTGGATGAAAGAGTTGCCGCAAGTAAAAATTGTGCGTTCCATACCATGTTCATCGGTGCAGTTCTCTTTTACGGGAAAAGACGTCTTCTTCCCTTTGATGTATACCGCGCTTTTAATAAGCTTAGGGCTAGTGAATATTAATCGAGGAAATCAAAGTGCACTTGTTTCACAACCAGCCGTAGTTGCATCAGAAATGAGAAAGCTTCAGAAGGCAAAATGCGTTGGCAAGGAAGCAATGAAAAAAGTTGCAGCAAATTTTTTTAATGTGCACGTTTCAAACGCGAAAGAGTTGTGTGTTCATTTTTTGTTTGATAATATCCAATTGTGCAAGAAATGACTTCTGCCAGTGAATTCTCCCCGCTCTTTTCTTTTGAAACGAAAACAAAACGAAAATACGCCTTACTTGATCACTCTAGAGAGCTGAAAGCGTGCAAATAGAAAAAGAAGACGTATGGAAACAAAATAGAGAAAGATAAGGAACACATTCACGCGCAGCCACGTAGCAAACATTAAAATGAACTAAATAGTGACCTTCCACAAGACATCAAGCTTGCTCACGGGAAGTGTTGCGATACGAAGTGGGCAGTCGGTGCATGGCGGCGACGATAAAAAAAAGAATTGGAGTAATAAATACCAGTAATTGTAACTGTATTTATATTTTCAAAGATTCGTTTTCCGGCACCGCCATGGAGTCCTTGGGTGCTTTAGAACACGAGAACTGTGCTACAGTTCACACTGCACGCGACTGTATGTACTTACAATGCAGTATATATACGCGTACTTACGCACGTAAACTCACAGTCAACAAGAAAGCCTTAGGAAAATGTCAAACATTTCAGTATGGTTAAACATTATGCGGTGGCATAATGAGTCTGTTTTGCGGTGATGATTATTCACAACACTGCAGTCCTAATATCATTACTTTATTACTTTGCGTACAAACTCGTACAAAGGACTCATCGCTCGTCATTGCGAAGCAGTCCAAACGCAAAGCCTGTGTGATGCGTAAGCGTGTAAAAATATTTGACCTTCCGTGTGCTCGACTGCCTATAAACGTGTCAAGAACAACTAAAGGTAACTCTAGTGCAATCTGTCTATAAGAAACCAATGGTCTTCTTAATAACGTTCACATGTATGTATTTCTGTCTGTCTCTACGATGCTTCTAGAAAACCGAGAATTTTAAGATATTTCAATCTTTCAAAACGTTTTATTTCTTCCACTAATTTCGAAGGCGTTCATTAGCAAGAATATAGTACGCCATACGTTCAGAAAGGGTCACGAAGAACGTCAAGTGCGGATCATTTTGCGCAGAACCAGCCGAGCTGCATGCACAGCGCGGTATAGGGGCCTACAACATGAAAGCACTTTTTTTTTTTTGTCTTCACAGAGCATCTTCTGCGGAGGAGCTTTTCCTGCATGGCCGGCACTCTCACCAGAAGGCTGCTCCGGTGTCCAATGACAGAAGGCATTCAAAGAAGGCACACAAAATAAATTCTGCAAATATGTCCGCACTTTGCGGATAGATGTGGTACCAGGCGTAAGGATGATCAGGCAGGCAGTTACTAGATCACACTTCAGTACGGAAGTTTCACACTTCAGTTTCACACTTCGGTACGGAAGCCGCCATTCTGGTAGTGGGAAGCAAGTGCTGTGGAGAGAACGAGCGCGCGGCGCAGCGGAGAAGGGCAGGCGGAAGCGCGCTGGGTTCAGCTCCTCTAGCAGGGTTGCTACGGGCTATGTGTGCGCTATGGATTTACCGGGTTCGTCTGGCAATCGAGAAGCCTGGCACTGAGTGAGAAGCACGGAGCAGCAACGCAAGCGGCGGGTGGCCGAGCGCTAGTGAACTGACCCTGAAGTCATCGGCAAGCGCTTGGCACGAGCAAACGGCACTGGCTAAAGGTGCCCAGGAGACTCCCGAAAAATGTGCTAGGTGGCTTGCGACAATGCAGGTCAATGCAAAAAAAGCAAATAGTGCACATATACACACCTGCGCGTAACCAGCGTTCACTAAGAGAAATTTCACTATTTTTATTAAAGCGAATTCGCATTCTTTGCCTCCTCTCCTTACTTTCCGGGCGCTGCTGCTGTGATGAGATTACCGCAAGTGCCGCTGAGTTTCTTGCAATACTAACAGCTGGGGCTCGCCTCCTGGTCTTGATTAGTAAGAGGCAATTGGAAGACTGGTGGAAGAAAAGTAGGGAAAGGACAAGCAACGGAGGCGTACAAAAACAAAGTTCATAATAGGGAGTCAGAAACTTTGGTTATAGGAATTCATCGTGGATTTCTTTTTTTCATTTTCCTTTTCTTTCTTTTTTAACATAGGTAAGACGTTACACAACAAAACGGCAAGAGCATGGTGGCGCAACCCACCATCCCATTCGAAAGGGGGTGCTCATAACATCCATCCAGCCATCCATGCTCGCGCGCACTGCTTCGTTTCTGGCAACTCTACCAGATGGCGTTCGCCTCCGCGCATCCCGTCCGGCACCACCGCGGCATCGTTTCACAGTTTGTGCGTATCACACGTGCTGTTCTTGCTTTCCTACTACACGACAAAAACGCAGGTGCTGGGTTGTGGTGTCGCGTGCTGGGTTGTGATAGTGCAAACATTACAATCGTCCATAGCCTGAAGAGTGCGCTTTGAGCTGGCGTCTCAACAGTGTGGTGCCCACATATGCAGACGGAGCACGTAATGACCCGCCAGCAATATGGCTGCAAAGCCGTTTTGCGTCGAGGACACCCAGGCCCGAAATAGGCGCCGCACGGAACAGCAGCGTCTTCGCTGCCCAACGAAACGTGGCGCAGACCGCGAATGTATGTATACAGTGTATGCATACGATTATAAAAGTTAATTTGATTACGTTCAGCCCCTTAATTCAATTAAAGTTTAGCACTTGTGCCAGGATGCAATGTGCCATGTCAGGCAGTGATAAGGCTCAACCCTCTCAAGCAAACATGTCTCCTTGTGTGTTCTGTCGACTACGCAGATAAACAGCAGTGGTGGACACAAGGTAAGGTTTTGCATCAACTCAACACCCTGGTATTGAACAAAACGCTGAAGAAATAACACATTTGCAGCCAACACAACCGCTAATTGTCGTCAATCAAAGCAAATTCATTCAACGCTTCTATTCCATCGATTCTCCACAGTGGGTGGGATCCACATATTAACTTCACCTTTCCTTCCCTTCATTCGCCTTTTTGTTGCTGTTCTTTTTCTCGGAGGTTGTTTTCAACAGTCCTTCTCTTGTTCTGCTCGCCAAATATATTTCTTATATTGAGTTGGCTGGCTTCTTACTTCTGGCCGCTCGAATGTAACTTATACTGATCTCTAGCACATTTCATTGAGAGTGCTACCACAATGAGTGTGATGGCTCAGTTGCACTCAATACATGAACTTCAAAAAAAAAAAAAGGAAAGAATAACGAGCGATGTCCTCAATGAACAAGCATCTCTCTACCATACTTCATTAAAACGACCGATCACATGTTACTAACAAACTGCGCACATCCCTTGAAACCTGAAAATAAAGGGCAAATTAGGAAAGGAAATACAAATATTTATGCAAGTCCATCTCTCTGGGCGAGCTAGTCTCCCAGCAGAAGAAAAAAAAGCTTCTCTCTCCTCAAATATAATTATGATTCCCATAATGATGATGTTCAACGCCTTTCTTTTTGCCTCTGATGTAACAGTGGTCATGATGGGTACAAAGCCTAATTTTTATGTTTTAGCACGTGCGAAAACTCCGGCTATGTAATCGACTTAGTCTCCATATTCTTTGCTGAACTATAGAGGTAAGCCAGAGGGTAAGCGGGAAAAAAAACCTGCTCAAGAAAAACTAAATACAATAGTATTATTTAAAAAGGCAAATCCCTTAGGCATTTCAACGGCCGGAAGCCTGTTGGCAGAACAGGAACGCACCTCTAGTTCCATGCGCTCCCCAAGATTAAGAAGACGAAATAAGAAAGTCCCTCGAAGACGACTCCTTGGGCATGAAACATGCCTATGATGGCAAGGCGACGAAAAAAAAAAATGTGCTCAGCTATAAAATTGGAAGGGGTAGCCAGAAGGCCATGAATCCGACAGCAGCCTTCCTTTCCTGCAATAGCAAAGGGAAGCAAGTACAAGTCGGGATCGATCTCTCACCTGACGCATTTTCCCTTGAAGCCGCAACAGACTGCTGCCGTGAATCCCAACAACGTTTCTCTGGTCAGTGCCTGAGCCTGTCAGTGTTTAATTATTTATTTTTTTTGGTCCAGGTTTCTTGATACAGCGGCCCGCTTCGAGAGTCCAATTTACGTGTTGTCCTCGGGCGCTGTCGCCGAAACATTCACCGTCGCTGAACGCGCAGCGAACGGCGACTCTTTATTTCTGCTGCGCGAATAGACAGCTACCACTCGGATGTCATGTTGTTTTTTTATGTGTGATATCGTAATTACAGTCATGAATGTGCACACATATTTGTTATCAATATTGATAACTGAAATCTTTGCATAGCCGGCTCTTTATGGGGCTCTATTTTCGATTATTTACGTTTCATAAACGAGAAGAATGCTGGGGAAGGTGGTACGCAGGAAAGCAAAAAAAAAAAAAAAAATTTGGGGCAGCTTCGCACTAGCGGCATGAAGACTGGGCAAAAAGCGAACTGGCGGCCCCACCTAACTTTTTCTTGGTTTGGCTAAGTTTATGCGTGGTTATGCTCGGAGACTCGGCCAACTTTTCTGCGTGGCGTCGTCGTTAGCCTCCCAAAGAGCAATGGACACTCGGTCATTAAACTATGTACAACGTGTTTTTTTTATTTTCATTTCTTTCGTCGTTGTCGTCCGATGGCCCAACTACACAGGGCAAATATTCGTCCAGTGCGTCTTCACCTCGGTCAACCTCGACCTCTTCTTCATCTGTCCTGGGTGAAACCTGCACGTTGTGAAGGAGTACCTCGGTTGACTTCTGCTCTACTCTGTCTACAAACGTATCACACGAGTCGATCGCAAACTCGCTCTTCTTCTTCCGGCTCTTGCCGATCTGAATCAAGACCACCTTGTGTTCGCTGTGGTAGACTACAAGTGGCATGCATGAGCTCGTAACTGCAGATCTGTAACTCGCTGACGTTTCGCAGCCGCTTCATCGGCGCGATATTCGGGATTAGACCGAAGCCGTCGCATCAGTTTTCGCGGCACGGCGGCTTTCGCGCCGCGTTTCCGCTTCTTCGGGAGTGACGCTTATCTGTGACCGCATCTCTCTCTTCGTCGGAGACCCGCCTGTTCTGTTGGCGCGGCGCCGCAGCGGAGCTACTTTTACACCCCCGTGGTGACGTCACGGCTTAGATACGCATCTGCGCATGCGCAGCCTCCGTACGTCGGCGAGGCAGAGCTACGGTGAAGCAGTGCTGGCGCGCGTGATGACGTCATCGCTCGGGCGAGGTTCTGCCTCACATGTTTGCCGGCCTAACCACCAGCTTAAGCAGCATGACCTTTAATATGCACTTTGTCGTTTGTTCCGTATTCGCTGGCGGCTAATTGCCGCTATATATTGACAAAAGACGGCGCAAGTGCTCCCCAGTAGAAAGGAATCATCAAGCACGACTCAAAAAAAAAAAGAAAAAGGGACAGAGAGCATTTGACTCGCCTGCAAACAAGTTTCAGTCCCTCCATTGGCGGTTGAACTATATGGCGATCACGCTATCGCTGTTTTACATTGTGGCATAAGTTCCGCGATAGTCGAAAAAGAAACGAAGCATTATAGGCCTGCGTGCAACTTGGATTCTTTTGTTATTAAGCCACTTAAATTCTGGGGTTTAACGCTCCACAACCACGATATGATTATGAGGCAAGACATAGTGGGAGACTCAGGATTAATTTAGACAGATTGGGTTGCTTTAACGTGCACACAATGTACGGCACATGGACGTTTCAGCATTTCGCACCCATCGAAATGCGGCCGCCGCGCACAGGATTTGATTCCCTGCCTTTCGGCTTTGCAGTGCAGCGCGAAAGCCACTACGGCGGGTTTTCATTATGTTAAATTAACAGTCATGTGGTACTTCGTTGCATGCATATCTACAGGCAATAACTTAGAGTAATTTGTGTTCAAACTACATTTATTTAAGCAAAAACATATGCGCTCGCAAATACAGTCTGTGGTACAAATAACTACCCGCCTATGTATATGGTTCAAGCGGTAAATCAATTCATATCGCGTAGTAGCCCGTTCATTGTTTTGTGCGGTTCGTTGTTAACTCTTATTGTTCCTCTACTTCTGTACAGTGTAGGTACGCACCGCGTGATGTTCTGGTAAGTGTAAATAATTGTTAACATGTTACACCAACAATTATTGGTGCATGCAGAGGAATATATCAACAAATCAACGTGCGAATGCTGTTTCCTTATTCCTTTATTTTACATGGATAAGTTCTTACAATAAAAGCGAGGTAATCAGAGCCTGAAAGCTATGTACCAGTTTACTTTTGTTAATAATTCAGATGCGCAAGTAATGGCTAGCGTGTTTTGGAGTCGGTACCTGAACCTCGCTACTAACGATTCCTGCCATTTTTTTGTAAGTAACAGCTAGCAACTCTACTGTTACTTTACTTACTAATGCGTTCGTAAATCATATGGCAAGAGGTTACGTACCTATAGTTTCTAATGACTGCAACATCTTACACATGAATAAAATTACACTTAGCCTGGCGTACCTACATTACCGACCTTAGGTGAATGGCGCAGTTGGATCGGACAACTTTATTAGGCATGTATCAGGACGTGTTTTACTTCTGTTTATATTGTGGTATTTTGCACTATTTGTAAATATAAACAGTGACAATGTGTTTTTGCAGGCACAAGCTACGGTATTCCGTCTAAGTTTATGTTTTGTTATATCGGACAGAAAAGCAAGAAACAGTTTAGCATCATCTACGTAATACGTGTCAAATGTCTACAGTCTGTAGTGACTGCTATGATAATTTATAGGGAGTCTTGGACCCCTAGCTAGGGAAACAGCCGACATTGTTGCTGGATTCAAGTTGCCACATGCAACCGTCAGGCTTCAGAAAAAACTAGTTACGTGGTGCAAGACCGAATCATTTGACGTGCTTGAACGCAATTTTAGTCGGCTTTCTATACTTTATTCATGTTTGCTTCAAGAACACGCACATAGACACGCACAACAGAAACAGTAGACAAATAATGAATAAAGGGAAAATCAGACATCCACCCGTTCGTAGCAATTGCTACAAAAGAAACCTTTATTCCCTTTATTCATTACTTCTCTCCACCTTGCGGGTTTCCGCAGAACTACTACATGAAACAAGTAGACAAATAAACAGGCCTACACACTTGCACACATCTTGCAGAAGGTCTGCAAATATTTTTCTTAGTCCGCCAGATGCTATCTCTCGGCCTTGATAGCCTTTTTTTTTTCAGGCTCTTATCCATTGTCTGTGCATGTTTCAAGCGAATTGTGCTTATCGGCATTGCATTCTTTTCCTCAGAACACTCCACTGCCGCGCTCGACTTATTCATTTGTCCCCGTGTTTGACGCATGTTTTCGGTCACGCAAGGACACAGTCCAGGTTCGACATTCGAAAAGTCGCAAAGCAAGTCCCAATCATTAACTTTTGTCATTGCATCTCTCGTTTTCTGTGCACTTTTGTAACTTTTACAAAAAACATAGCTGGACTGACACAATGGCGAAGAACACGGTGGCAGGGACGGAGTCCATTGTGACGATAACAATGACGACTCAGAATAAGTCGTTCTTCTCTGTGCGGTGGATAACGCATGCGGTGGGCGCTGCTGGAGAAAAAAAATATGCAAATCAAGGCGAGAGACGGTGCAGGGAGGAATTCGGGTAGAAGGAAGTATAAAGCATAATGGCAGGTCACTTTGTACGTGCTCCATCGGGCCGATTGTTAAAGGAAATCATTAAAAAGCGATGATCGTGCTTGTCCTTTTCTTATCCGTCATTTTAGGTTCTCTCTTCTCAATCAGCGCTTGCTCTTGCTCGCTCTCTTCAGTCCGTATTTTATTCTGTTCCTTACTCTCACCCGTCCGCCTTCCATCCTCTCTTGATCGCTTCTTTCTCTTCATTTCTGTACGCACTGCGTGCCTCGCCTGAACAAGGTCAGCCCCGATCCCTGCCCACCGGCGTCAATGAGTACAGTGCAGGGTTAAGCACATACATACATACATACATACATACATACACACACACACACACATACATACATACATACATACATACATACATACATACATACATACATACATACATACATACATACATACATACATACATACATACATACATACATACATACATACATACATACATACATACATACATACATACATACATACATACATACATACACACACACACATACATACATACATACATACATACATACATACATACATACATACATACATACATACATACATACATACATACATACATACATACATACATACATACATACATACATACATACATACATACATACATACATACACACAATTTGGCTCACTCGTTAGGAAGTCATAACTTAGCGTTTCGCCCACAATGCCACATTATAAATATCGGCTATTTGTAGCAGAGCATGTTTGTTTGCGTGTTTGCATACTTCTTGCAATGAAGCAATCTTAGGCGTAAGAAATATAATAAGGCTGCTTCCCCAGCGGAAGTGTCATAGGTTCCTGTCCGAACACTCAGATATGTCGCTTTCGTGATATGGAAAAGTGAGGGAAGGCTGCCAAGTACATTGCTCATAGCTGATGATTATGGCACTTGCTAAACAGTTCTTAAAAAAAGTCGCTGCGGCTTAGAACTGAAAATATTTGCGTGCTTGGAACTAAAACATGCAAAATAATGTAACTGACTGTCGTCACCTCCTTCCGGTGAAAATCTCCGCGTTAAAGAAATTTTTTAGGCCGTTTACTGTATGCACGCATTCGCAAACGTATATACAGTTGCGTTGCTTTCAATAGGAGTGTACTTAACTGCACCCTTTATTTTTATTCTCAACTTCTTCATTCTTGCTTCTTTCGTTAGGTAAATCATCTCTCGTCAGTTGTGTGAACTTTCATGAACGAGCCCTGAAAGAGAAGAGTAATGGTTCGGAATAAAAGCGCTTTTTTTTTTACCACTGACACGTTACAGCGCAATTTGTTATGGCTAGCTATTATTTGTGTTCTTGTATCTATTGCCGTTTTCCGCAGTTGTGCGGTACGTAGGTCTTAAAGAGGAGTTTCTTTTTCTGTCAATATAGTCCAAATATGGAGCACCATGCAACAGAGCGCAGTCATTTGTCGTCCCAAATAGTGCAGTCAACCTCAGGAATTTTTGCTCTCCTAATGCGCTTACGCACGATTCCGTTGCCTTCTTTGTTACAGGCATCAAACCGAAGAACCGGATGCATCACTTGCAAAAGGCGAGCTACATAGAGGGTCACTCTAGACGTAGAAAATACGTGAAGATAGACATGTAAACAAAACATTTGCTCTATAGTACGTTCTCTCTTCCCTCCTTTCGCTGTTTTCGCAACTTACGCAGCATTTACTGTTAAAGGAAGCATCGTTTCAGCAAAATCAAACGTAAACAAAGGAATTAGGGTGGGTGAGCAAGGTGGCAATTTTTTTCTTTTTTTTTTGCAGGTTTCTCACATTTCCAATAAAGATGAGGTTTCTCAAAAAGCCAGCACCGAGCTTGCAATAAGAGCCACACTATAACGCATGATTGTTTTTGCGAATCCAAAAATAAAAATAAGGTAGAAATAAATTAATGAAAGTAGGGCCTATCTCGGAAAATCTGTAGTTTCCCTACATTTACTGCCGCGTACTGGCGGTAAAGCCAGCGCCCACAGTGTGCCAGAATCGCTAACTTACTGGTAGTTGAGAAGCCGGCAGTCTGTGTAAAAACAGAAACAACCTTTCGCTTGTGAGATTCAGTGGCAGCGAAAGAAGCGATGGCTCATGGGGCAGATACATAAGCGATCTCGGCAAAGTAAGCCAGTAAAAAAGGGTTAGGTGTCTATTTGGACGAAGGTCACGTAGAAATAATGTACGTATAGTATATTCGTTCGATAAGTTTTAAAAGATGAGACTGTTTTTATTGATATTATAAAATTTATGCATCCTAGTGCTTCTGTAAAGACTCATTGTGGGCGTGGAATGTTGGTGACGCAATAATCAGCGCGGGAAAAGAGCAGAGGCTCAGTATAGAAGCAAGATGAGAATCTACAGGAAAGAAAGTACGCGAGCAAATGATTTCAGTGGCAACAATATTTGATGTGATAATGAGGCTTCGAAATACACGCTTGAAGAGACTTGCTTCTCGGAAGGACGTTATAAAGTAAAGTAAAACGTATTTGGCTGTTTTAAAAGAAGCATGAGAGCCAAAGAAACTGCGATGTATGCGAAAACACTTTGTCTTGTTTATCTTTATCTTTCTTTTTTCAGCTACCCATTCCACCTTTTTCAATCTCAGACTTTCCTAAGCTTTGAGGCATCTGGTAAAATATGTAAATTGAATTTTTCTTGGCACGTCCATGATTATCTCGGGCTGACTAGGCCCGCGTTCGCTTTCGAGTATTCTCTTAGTATTATCGCCATATTTTTCTTTCAGCTTAAGTGGTGGGAAGTCGCTTTTCCGCACCGCTTCTCCGCTTGGCGCACTCAGGTGACATAGTGTTATGCAAAAGAAAGCAGCGTTACCGCAGAGTGGCAGTTTTGGGGAAAGTCTTGCTCATGTGGCGATGTATGTACCGTTCTAATGCGAAAGAATAATTATATGTCCCAGTGGTCGAAAATTTGTCGTAGTCGGCATGACCCAAAAACAGTACCAAGAATGGCCGACAGCGCAAGGTTTAAAGGACTTTGAAAAATGAGTGGATTGACGCAAATTTCTCAAGGAAGTTTCTGTAGACAAATTAATAGCTTCGAAAAGAAAATTTGGTACATTTCGGTCTGGGTGTGAGACGAGCCCGCTTCCCCCACGCCACAGCGGCTCCATGATTTCGGCTCACTAATAAAAGTGTGCCTGGTGCGTGCGTGGTGGCACACGTCATGCCGCAGCCATGTGGCTGACTAAACGCGTGGCTTAGTGCGTGTGTCATTGGGCACGTGACGGTGCAACTAACGGGGAGGATGTGTAGCACGTCAGGTCACGTGACGGCCCGTTACGAGCGCTCCTCGACGGGGTTCCCATTGGCTGCGACGCCATGACAGCAGCGCACCTTGACGGAGCTGATCGACAGAAAGGGTGCCCCTGCTGTCTCAGTAACGCGCCAGGTGTTGCGTGAGGGTAGAGGGCATCGCCCCTACGCCAAATCTCCCTCGCGCTCGCTCTCGGAGTCCTTTGTTATCCGCGCGTTCCTTGCCCGCATAACCTCTCGCCTGCGTTTATAACTCCGCCCTGGTTAGGCCAAAGAAAAGCTCGCCAAGCGTTTCAATGCGCTCGCTTGCCCACGACGAGTTCATAACTCGAAGGACCACTCAGCGGTGTTCAATTGGGCATTAATGATTTCGCATTACCAACTCGTAACAAGTGCTTATGAGTGCTTATAGGGTGTCCTCGTATTTCTTTCTTTTTTTCTTCATAGTTATCGACGCATCTGTGAGTGTGGCCTGTGCTGAGGCTACTAGGATAAAAGAGTGTATCGTCACTTCACCTTTCCTTGACAATCGAGGCCTCTTCGATTGTTCTTATTATCTTCAGATTTCCTCTTTCTCTTCCTCTTCAATAACGGCTAGTGCTTTCGTCCGAACTTGTAACAATAACTTGGGGCGTTCCCTGATAGTCTTCCTTACATGCAGTGACAATCCAAAGTCACTTCCTTACAAGTGACTTTGGATTGTGCTTCAGTGCTGAGACCATAAGCAGACAGAAAGATGCAGTTGCGTTGAACTTTGGACAAAAGAAAACAGAAATGACAGAAGAAAGTCATAAAACGATGACCAGCGCCTGCACTCATATGATAACTGAGTAAAAGTGTCCCTTCACGGCTTTAATTCATTTGTTTCTCTCTTGTCCATGAAATCTCGTTACTTTATGAGAAAAAGTTCAGTATAACTGTAGGAAAAGGCAAGTGCCTTCAGCGTAATTGGCTCTGTTCCGCAGGTTTTTTAGAGTGCTTTCTTCAATGACGCCGATGGTGATCCAGTGCTGTGGCCGTCGTTGTTGTTCCTTTCACAAAGGAAGATTTATGGGGGGTCACAGAGTAATCTTGGCGGTGGATTTTATGTAAGTTTTCTATTGCTACAAAGTGCCGATTTTAATATTCCTAAAATACGCGAACGAAGCATTTTTTTGTTCTTTTTCGTGTCATAGCCGCTGTTTTCATTGTTTGTATTATTTCTCTTTAAAGTTTCATGACGTGTTATTCCCGCAAGTTCGCCCTACTCTCCGTTTCGGTGAAGCGTTTCCAGCGAGTGGGCCTGAGGTGGCTCGTTGCTTATGTTTGACGCACCCGGAGCTGCGAAGATGCCTCAGAGCCGACAAAACAGACCAGACAGAAATGCAAGACAGAAAGCCAGTCAAAAATGGCCACACTGTTCGTGCACTCAACTGTTGTGGTTGACGCTGCTATTGATATCGGAAGATGTGTACCGAAATTCGGGTATTGTTTCTGATTTGAATTGCTAATGAGTGCCGATGGTTATGGCAACAACTGTATATACATCTCCTATATACAGATGCAGATGTGCTCATGGGTACAGAATCTAAGCATGCAGTGTTTCTACAAGAGAGCTTAGTTTAGCCCGGTGATATGCATTGCGGAGGTTCGCAGGCCACGCTTACTGGAGCGTTCGCGTATATGTACGCTAGGAGTGAAAATAACTCATGATTGTTTACAATATGTCAAAGAACCCAGTGCACATGCTCCACTCAAACCTTGGTAGACTATTTGTGTTTGCATATTCGCAATGTGAGATATGAAATGCAGATTTATTATGCAGCTTGTTCTGAAAACGAGTTATGCTGCAGTCAAGCAACATCTGACTAATATGACAAAATGCACATGGGCAATAGAAAAGGTGAAAAAAAATGTTGTGTTCATCGAAGAAAAGCTTGTCGATAAGTGACACCGTGACTGTAGGTACGCACTTCAAATGATACATGAGTCGACTAGCTTTTATAACAACGCAGAGCTATATTGAAGCACACATGTTTATAAGGAGGTGCAACTAAGCATGAGCCACTATCGTAAAATTGCAGTATACTCTGGCGTCGAGACGCCTCGTATTATGACAACTGTGCTAAGGCAATATCCGTGCAATCCATGCACCCATGAGGAAGTATTCTAAATAATTTTGTTTTATATATGGGAGACAATTGAAAAAAAATCACCTAAGATTGCGATACTCCGTAATGGGAAATTTTAGTGCAGCTCTATACGTGTTTTCATTTCGTGATATATTGGCTCGCGTGAAGAAAGCCTCATGCCAAGTTTGGCCAAGTTTGGCGCGACTGCCTCGCTAATCGGGAGATCGGCAGAGGCAGCGCGTAGGTGACGCGTAGCTGCAATTCACACCAACCGCCGCAGACAGACCTTCGCTCATGCAGTGCTTTGTTTCCTTACGGGCAACGTACGCTACTCTGGCGCTATCTCGTAGCCATCGTCACCGCAGAGCTTGTCTTGCGTGGCGCTGCGCTTTTCCTCTCACGCTTTCGCCATACCTTCCTCCTCAGCTTTTCGCCTCATTGTTCTGATGCACCCTCCTCCTTCTCTTTCCTCTTCGTTTTCTCTCCACTATTGCCGTCAATCACCGCGTTAGCTCTTCCATCCTACGCTGTGCTCGCTCACTTCGCTACGAGGGACGCCGACGCTCGCCGCAGGAATGGACGCCTATGAGCTGCCCTCTAAAATAAGCAACTGCGACATGCTACCAGTAGAGACAACCCGCAGAACCTTGTCGGAGAGTGTGGAAGGGTATGTAGAACTCTAGTTATTAAACTGGCGTAAAACTAGGGATGAGAAAATTTTGCACTGAAACTCTGAAGACACCGCAAATGAGCACGTTTGCAAGCAACCCAAAAAGAGCACTCGCTAATGAATGCCTGCTAGTCTAGCCCAAAACAATCCTTATAACCGCCTGAACTCGCTGCCCGCTTTAGCCTGCGCTACACACGACTGAGTAGTTTCAATAAAGCGAAGCGTTCCATGTGTGTGACAATTCACCAGTCAAATAATGTTTCCGACTGGCATGCGGCAATCAGACTGACTGCTTGCGCGTTCTCCTACAAACTGCGGCAAGTTAGAAAGGCAGAATAAAGTTAATTGTAAAAAAAAATTACACAGTGATGTTTCACTTCGTGAACGCGATTGACCCACAAGGGTATGGGTGCTATAGCACACGCGACGCTATCGGTCCTCGGTGCGCCTAAACCCTCACACTGCTCGCATCGCAGATCGTATTCAAGACAGTAATCGCGTGGTCATGCCATACGCAGTAGCCGCCGGAGTAGAACGCCCCCTTGTAAATATTCGCTTACTAACTCAATCAATTAGCGTCGTGTCAGAGCCCACTGGCAAACATGAACGCACTCTATGACCGCGAACACAAGCTGTCAAAACGCTGGAGTGAGGAATCACGGCAGCAGCAGCGGGGGAAGTGATGTTTCAATGCAACCTCCGCGGTGAGAACACTGCGCACGGAACGCTACTAGCCATCGGCTCACCTTGAGTGTGCCCCCAAAGCAGATTGCGTTCAAGATAAAGCCCGTGCTACCACACACTGCCGAATTACTACTAACCTCTTCCGGAGTCATGCCCGCGACGAAATACGCCGCGTTTCCCGCCCTTGCACATGCGAGATTGAGCTCACCTTGGCACGCTTTCACTCTTCCACACAGCGTGTGGCCATACAGATGTTATCCCAGTACGGCTGTATCGCAAACAATACCTGTAGGAACTGCCAGCGGAGGTCAACCCGGCATGCCTTTTAGTGCTTTCATCCTCCGCGACGCTTCGCCTCGTTTGTGTTTCCGCCTTCGCTCAACGTTACCTAAACTTTCCTCTAGGTGGCGCTACTTTTCCACGCGCTCGCGCTCCTTCGTACTTTCCCCGGCACGCGATTTTCCTCACCTCCAGGCGCCTCTCTCGTTCGCTTATTTTGCGATTTCAGACAGACACCGCCGATTTGAAGAGCTGGATAGCTACGCTTGCGCGAAAAAAAAAAGAAAGGATAAAGTAGGAAACAAAATGGTTCAGCGACGTCGCTCATCGAAGGCCTACTAATATTCCGGAAGGAAAAATAATTGCGTTGAGGTGGCGTAATATAATGCTTTCTTTCGTCCGATTATATTTCATTTTTTTTTATCATCCACATCGCGAAAAGGAATCGGCATTGGCCTATAAACGTTACATTATCGTGGTCCGGGTCGACATCTATTCGTCGAACTTAGTAGCATCCGCTATCTACGAATGACCACTTATTCGCAACACGCTTATAAGTAAGTGATACTTAATATCCGTTCGACTTTTGCCAACCACCTTTGGCAAACAAACACTATTCACGTCAAACCACTGAAGGCCTTCGTAGTGACTGCCATTCCAAAAATTCCGCATGCGTAAGCGCGTAAGGTCGACAGCAACAGTGAAGTACCCATGGAGCAGAGAAACGGCTCATTTCCTGTTCTGCTTTTCCGAGGAAATAAACAGACAAAACAAACAGACCCCCGCAACACGCGCCTGATTGTGGCCCAAGCCACGTGGTGATCTTGCCAATATGACGTGTCAACACTCGGTCCAAGCCGCCGAAACCGCCACACTCGCTCTCACAAGGAATATGAAAGCGAGTGCCGACAACCAACGTGGATAACGACAGGTCAATGTCCTCTGAGCCTATATATTTCTGCACTCCCTCTCCGTTTCAAGACAATCGCGCTGGATCGGTTCCTTTTCTTCCTGTGTTTCCATACGCCCTTACCCGCCCTTTATGCAACTAGAAGCTCACTTCTTTCTAATATTTTGCCAAGCACAGGATTCAAAGCAGAGTCAGCACAGAAAGCTAAAATCTGCGCTCACACGAGGAACTGAGATGTCGACGGCGAGCCCTATCCCCATCTCCCTGTTTGGCGGGGAATTGAAGGTAACGTCGAGCTGTATTAGAGAAGCGTGTGACATGGAATCTTGGCGTCATCTACCGCATTCTTTCAGATGTTGTAAACGTGATTACGGTGAGGAGAATAGTGCAGATCGAATAAAAAATAAACATTGGAAAATGCTCAATTTCTACTGCAGGATGCTTTCTGTTTAATTTCAAAAGCGTCCCCTGGTATGTACCGAGCCAGGTAATCTCCATGAACCCAAGATCTCGTCCTGATTTTTAAAACATTTACCATGAAATACGGCGTGCATTAAGCTTTCCGAATGAATAAAAATAAGAATGATCTTATCCAAACAGCGACAACAACGGGTTAGAATGCTACGTAGCATCTCCTCGTACAGCCAGGAATTTCAGGAACTATGCGCGAGGTTTGCAGTACTCTTTGAATGTGCGTACTTTGTGGCTTTGAAGAGCTTGTCACTGCCTATTGTGATTGTCTTATTGACGATGGGCTGTCGGTTCTCTAGCATCAGCTCATTTTTTTTCTTATTGCTTTTAGAGATGGATGCACGAACTTATACTGAATTCCAATGGCAGATCTAAATTGATGCACCAGCTCTTCCGCAGAGCACTGCCTCTCGGCGGAGAGGACCCACTCGATATTCGAGGTTGGGAATTTCGCGCTCTTTCCAGAAGAAGCAGAGGTGCAAATAATTATGGGGTTTTACATATCCAAACTACGGTCTGATTATGAGACATGCCACAGTGGGGGACTCCGGACTAAGGGATCTTTGATTTGCACCTAAATCCAAGTACATGGGTGTTTACGCATTTCGCTCTCATGGATATGCGGCCGCCGTGGCCGGGATTTGATCCTGATACCTCGTGGTTGGCTGCCCAACACCATAGTCACTAAGCAACCACGCGGGTGAGCTGAGCTGCAGAACAGGGCTTTGAAATAGTACGCGCATCGGAGAGATCATTCTTTCCGAGCGACAAAGATTAAAAAAACCCGCCAGACTTGGTTGTTAGCTGATTCTTCGCACCGGTGCCTGGGAGCACTCTCAGTGCATGGTTGCGTGCGCTTCTTCGGTTGTTTGCGTCCATAAAAACTGAAATGCGAACTTAAAATTTATTCTCACCGTTAGAGAAGTCCTGTAATATTTTCATACATAAGTGGTGGCCTCTTGTATGACGCTCATTATGTTGACACTTCTTAGACGGAGCAGACCCTCGAACGTGGAGTTCCTAGCTTTATAGGTCTCCGCCATTGTCTTATCTGGATCATCTCGGTCCATTTGAAACCGAGTGACTGTTTTGAGACTCGTGACTTCTTTCGAAAAGCTGAAGTATGGCTACAATGCGGCGTGAATGATCACCCACCGCGGTGGCATAGCAACGAGTCGTTCATGTGCCGTCTGGTATACCCTGTGGTATGTGTCGTTTGGCAATTGATCGTCCCCGTCGGTGGCCACCAGCACGTACATTTTCAATGGAATTGTCAGATTTCAGTTTAGCAGTCTTGACTACACCGAGGGGAGATCGCCTTCAAGTACGCACTCCATCTGCCGATTGAACAAGCGCTCGAAGCTTCCCGTGTGGAATTGGAACGGGAAAGAGCCGACAATTTTGCTCATATAGTGCTCCGAATTTGCCTTTATAATTCAGCACGATCAAGTCGATATGGATGACATTAAGGCAATCTTCGTGTTCGCTGCACTGCGGCAACGTCTTAGCACATCGTGGTGCTATGACCGTTCCACAAATGGCGACAGAGACAGCGGTTTGCACCACACACTATAGGAAGAGCTGGCGGCAGCTGACACCAACCCTCAATTCCCCGCACTTTCTACTACAGTGGCCTGGGGAACATTTGTTCAGTACAGACAGAGACAAAAAGAATACAGAAAACATCTGGTTGCAGCCATTGTGCTCAAAATTGTGGCCTGAAGTGTAGCGTGCAAAGTTTCCAGCCCCGTTTACACCTGGTTTTCCACAGAATCAATCAACTTCACAATGAGATAAGTCCCGGAAAGAATACATTTGGAAACCCTAAAAAGTAAAAGCCTATGGCAGTTACATTAACAAATAGAGATTGGAAATTGGCCCATTTGCATTTTGACATAGCGCCGGCGACAAGAAAACAGCAAATCTATTTAGATAGTGTTACAGATCGTAGATTCCCCCGAAACTAACAGAACGACTCTACGTGATTACTAGCCACGTGACTCCATCCGCTTACCCTGCTTCTTGATCCAGTTGTGTTCGACAGTTTTGCTTTATTCTCTAGGTCTTTGCGCTCAAGAACAAAGAAGTGAGTCCTGTGAAAGATTTGAAAGAAAGGTGGCACACTCGCTGAACCACTTAAAGCACCCATCAAAAGAATTCTTGAATACGCGCATACGAATTGTAAATATCCATCGAACGACCTGTACAGGTCACGAATTTAACACACTAATCCGCAAGCCAGATAATTTTCATTGCACATTCTAGCTCCTTCAGCCACAAAATGTTAGGAAGCATAACCGGAGAAACCAAGTCAGCCTCAGCGTGTGAACCAGAACAGTCATCTGTACACAAGCTTCACCCTTAGCAACATGTGGGTCAGGCCACCTGTGTGCTTGATATCTGGAGCGAGACTCATAAGCAAACGATAAGGCTTGTAAAGGTGACCAATAACAAAAAAGCAGTAGCAGAGACACGGCGACCGAAGGTTGGCAAATAAAATGACTGCGTATGCGGGTGTGGTTGTTTGAATCATGGTCCTCCATCACTCACATCTTTTCGCCGCAGAAATCGGAGCAAGATGAACACCACACACGATATGTGAAACACTATGACACACACTCGAGAAATCAGAAACGAATCGATGATGTCCTCCACAATTCCCTCATCTCTTGGATGTGACAGAATCCGGCACAGCTGGCTATCAAAGGCCACAGGGTCCCCTCATCCTTGTAATCGGTCTGAGTTCCTGAAACAAGGAAATGAGAAAGTAAATACAGCGATAGTGCATGCTCCTTCCCTGCGCCGCCTCTCTGTCGCCCGCCATCTTCTGAAAAATTTCCATACAAATTGCATCCCGGGAGAGTTGTTTATACGAGTCCGTCTCGCAACAGCTGCTTCTGCAACAGCCATCCCCACTTCCCCGTACTCCCTCTCCACACGCTGCTTCCGCTGTCTAAGCTTCTACACCACACGGCACACAGCAAAGAGTAAATTACGGCAGCGGTTGTTGACGTGTATGCTGAGAGGGACGAGATCTCCTCTCCTCATCAATCATCACATGAAACCAGGAGCATGGCCTTTCCTCGAATAGCTTGGCCTAGGAGGTAGAAAAATCAGGGACGACGTCTCGTCGGCTTCGACTCCAGAGAGTTTGAAACACGTGTGCCTCACGGGTGCAATGCAGGTAATGCGCCCGAGCGTTCTCTCGCTTGGGGATGTGTGCTCGCACTGCGAGCAAGGGCAGAAGTGAAACAAGGAGGCATGGCGGTAGTGCAACGGGAAGCGTGAAATCCACAGCGCTGCTTCTGCAGGTGTGCTGCCAGATATGGCAAAAGCATCAATTGATAATACAAATGAGGAAGCTTGATTCAAATTATCCTGGTGTTCCCTTCCCTCTTCCAAGATATAACCCTCAGGACTAGCAAACAATTCGGGCAGGCGCTAGAATGGGTAGAAGGAGCAAGAGGAATAGGAAAGAAATGAAAAAGGCAGGGATGCTAATCAGAAATGCATCTGGTTATCTACTCTACACTGAGGAACTGTAAAGGCAGAATAAAAACGTTAGTGAGAGAGAGAGTGAGAGATTAAAGAAAGACGTGGTGATATCGCGAACGTGCCCGGAGGGCATCATTAAGTCAACGTTGCTCACGCAGGTGAGTCGTCCTCAAGAAACACGAAAGTGTCTTCACAGCCTTGGTTACCAAAAACCGATGAAGGCACTCTTCGAGTAGCGCCTGCAAGAATAACGGACTGTCGTCCAATCGTCGCAACGTGATTGTTTTTGTCTCTGTGACTGGAATCGATGGCAGTGGCACGTTAAATGTTCGATGTGTTCTTTGCTGCCGCGAGTGTTGCAAGCAGCACTGTCGGTCATGTCGATTTAGTGTGAGACTTCGTGAAGGCCACTCCCTACCATAGCCGGTACAGAAGCGATGCCTCACGTCAATGAAGCACAGGTGGATGTAGGAGCTGGCGCGAAAGGTTTAGTTAGTGTAAGCTGATGCGCGTCTAAAATGCGGAGTGCTTCACTTTGCTAAAGAGCGCGCGCGTGCCAGGCGACGCAGCTGCCTTGCAGCGCCTGTCCTGAAAAAAAGAATGGGAACACGGTGTTCTTAATGTGACACTCGGGCAACCATGTCAGCGTGATCCTTTCCACTAATCTCTGAGCGGTCAAGTAACAAGTGGCGAACATTTTCGTTACCGGTATGTGTGACGTTGTGGTAAAGTTTGACGATTTCGTGCGCCACGCAGTGTAAAGCCTGCACACAGTGTAAAGCCTGTCCTTAGTCGAAAAAAAAATTGCCCATTTACCAGGGCTCTCTTTATCAATAAATTGAAGTCCATTGCGCAGAGCCATGAGTTCTGCAGCATAATACTTCGTGACATGTGACGTTCTGAATCCCAGTGCTACTCATCTTGTAGGTATAAACACAGCATCACAAGAATTAGACGTTGTAGTGAATCCGTCAGTCCAGATGCGTAGGTTGTGTCCCGTAATGCTCATAGAACAAAAGAAACCTGAGTTACTTTAGCCCATATGGGGAGAGATCTGACTTTTCATGAAGTCGTTGAATCGCGAGTTGTACTTCAGAATGGCGCAAACACCATGGAGGAAACGCCAGCGTAAGCACAGGTGCGTGTACTTCGATGTAAGCGAGGCGCGACATCACAGACAGTTGCGACAGTACTAGTCTACGTAGCTAGACATTTTTTTACATCGGAGCCCTGAATTTGAGATGCCCTGTGGAAGCGAGCTCGCAAAACAAATGTTGTTTTGTAAGCACATAGAATCCATGTCTGCTTTAAAAGTGTATATATATATATATATATATATATATATATATATATATATATATATATATATATATATATATATATATATATATATATATATATAAAGTAAATAAAGGAACAACTACATACCTAACAAAGACGTCAAGTACTTTTACCCAAGTTGTAACACACACTACACATGCGCCCTTTGACAAGGGTGCGTGACAAGGGTGCGTATATATATATATATATATATATATATATATATATATATATATATATATATATATATATATATATATATATATATATATATATATATATTATGCGATTCAGAAACACTTGGAAATTCGGACCACTATGCGCACCCTTGTCAAAGGGCGCATGTGTAGTGTGTGTTACAACTTGGGTAAAAGTACTTGACGTCTTTGTTAGGTATGTAGTTGTTCCTTTATTTACTTTATTTAATCAAATCTGCGTGTATGAGAGGTTGGCACAATGGGTGAGGTCGGCAACTTCTTTACGCTGAGCAAAACACACGTTGGATGAAGAAACGAATGAGAATAAATAATATATAACGGGACACCCTTGTTCCCAAAAAGTTCTAACAAGTGCACTTTGCAGCATAACATATGAGGTATGCACACTCTCAGTCGTGAGAGTTTGCTTTAAAAATGACTCAGTATAAATAAAATGAGACTATCTTCATGGGAAGTAGACATCCAGGTAAGGTTTGCGCAGGGCGCCTCTTCATATTCACAATATGCACCACAAGTAGTAATGAGTTTAATAATAGTTCATTGCTTTCTTGCCAGCGTGACGATGGGCGGATTTCAACTCAACTTCTCCCCTGATCATGTGTAGCCTGCCGGCTGAGTCTAGCCCCTTCTACATACAATCAAAGTACACCAGGAAATATGTGCATGCTGCAATTAAAGATTGTGTATTCATCATAGCTCAGCCAAGTATCGTATTTAGCACTCAGACTATTGCTTTTTACCTTACTAATATCCTTTCACCTATCGCGAAGTTGGGAAGTGGCGTTAAAGGTTGTGAGAAGCTAGGCCCGTGTTTTGGTGAATGTAGGACCACCTTAATTAGAAACATACCGGTGCTTAGCCACGGCGTAGTGACATTTCGAAAAAAAAAACTAGAGAAAGAGAGATGAGAAAAGAAAAGGAGAAGGCAGGGACGTTTACTGACCGAAATCCATTCGCCATGGTCATCGTCCCACGTATATACGTTGGCGCGTATATAGCGTCGAGTCGTGTACTCACCGTAGGTAACCTGGCCTGGACAGACCATGGGTTAGACGAGAGGAACCGACTTGACACAAGTCGAGCGGGACATACACTGTAAGTGTTGCCGGTACCGAAAAAGACAAGTGATAGCAAAGAAACGCTCCGTGGAGCACCAGAATGCTTTTGTAGGCGGAAGAAGAGGAAAATCGCGAAGAGAGAGGCCTGATAGCCTGCAATTACCAGACCGGGTGCTCTGCTAATGGGCTCTTTGCCGCCAACCTAGCGACCGCTAAGAGTGTTTGCTGGGACACGACAGGCCGCGCTACAGAGAGACGCGGCCCCAACAAGAGAAACTGAATCCCCTCGACGGCGAAGACAACGGTGGAAATGTCTTCACCAATGAGAACAAACACCTTCCGCTTTCGCCAGTGGCATTGCTGTGCTGGCGCAGCTCGAGACGTCCATTCGACACTGTCGGCACGTGTTCTGTTTTATTGCCTTCAGCTTGTGAAGCTTCTATCTTCGGCTTGGGTTCCCCTTCACGTTTCATGTTCCGCGAACAGAAAGTTATGAACCTATCATTTTGCCGAAACGTTCGGGCTTTTGGCATTATATATGAGAAAAGTACATCCAGGGGGTTGTATTGACGTGACATGAATATCGGGCATCATTGTGGTAACATTAAGATGGCTACTTCGAGTAGTTCCTCCTGCCTGCTTCGACATGGTTCCACAAAACATTACGTGAATATTCTTGGGTTTTCCAGCATTATTTGTCGGCACTGTCAATGTTGGAGCTAAAAGATTATTTTAGAGAAGCTAAAGGGAAAACGCCGTAAAAGATTAGAGATGAGTCTAAAAACCCATCGCCCCCCCCCCCCCCCCCGATAACGAAAAGAAAGAAAACAAAAGTCACTAAAATTCCTACAAGATTAAATTGTGGGGTTTTACGTGCCAAAACCACGATATTATCATGAGGCACGGCGTAATGAGGGACTCCGGAAATTTCGAACAACTGGGGTTCATTAACTAGCTCCAAATGCACGGGACACAAGGCGTTGTTGCATTTCACCCCCCTCCAAATGCAGCGGCCGCGGCCAGGATTCGATCCCGCGACAGCGTGCTTAGCACCTCAGCACCATAGCCGGTAAGACATGGCGGCGGTATGCGAGAGTGTATATTGCAGTGGTACGCGCTCAATTCCGTGAAAGCACTATGTGTAATACCCCTGTCACACGGGCATACTTAGGTGCACTTTCAGCGAGCGCACTTCGCCGCGACTGTCATTCGCAGGCTGCCACAGGGGTACACTCAGTGGCACTTACTTTGTTCGGCGAACAAACTTCGCGGCGGCGAAGCTGTAGCCTAGTCCGCAATGAGTAAAAAATGAGTAATATGGGAAGCAGAGTCAGGAGCAATATTTAATAATATTTTTTTTAAAAATTGCTAGCATCGCAACGTAACAAAATGTGCCACACTGAAAAAAAGCAACAACAAAAACGGCAAAATCTACTCTCGCTCTCGGGCTGTTTACGGCCACAGCGGGTAATGGCCGCGCAGTTGTTTGGAGGAACGCGTAGTTTGGCTGGTATTGGTCAAGCTGCCGTCGCTACCGTCACTTGTTCGTAAGGGCTGTTTCTAACAATAGCAAGCTGTTTTTGTGTACGCATCTTTAAGTTAACAAACATATGTTTTGCCTTCAGACTCTCGATCGCCGTCGCCACCAATTTCAAAGAGAACACTTTCCTTTCTCGTATCGCAGCGCGCCGCCAGAATGACAGTCAGCGCACTGGAGTGCACTTGCGCAGAGTCAACCTTAGTTTGCCCATGTGACAGGGGTATTTACGTGCGTATATGTGTTTTAGAGCGAAATGGAATAGCATCACGCATGTGCGTAGAGCTTTTGCATGTTGCATATAGGTGTCATCACTGCGCATGGTGGTCTTTAATGAATTTTCTTTGCTATCGGGTTCTAGTTAGGAGCCGCTTTTGCCGCAAACTTTACCCTTCTCATTACCAAATTGGCTAAGTTAAAACCATGCTGATCCAACCAAGCCCTGAATTTAACAAGCACCACCGTCAGCAGGATCTTCCTCTAACGTTAAAGGTCAGGCTTTTCTCCATACTTCTTTTATGAAAGTGACAAATACCAACACGCAGATGTAGCGTGATCACACAGACCCAAACTTTTATCCTGTTCGCGGTGTGTGTGTGTGTGTGTGTGTGTGTGTGTGTGTGTTTGTGTGTGTGTGTGTGTGTGTGTGCGTGTGTTTGTGTGTGTGTTTGTGTGTCAAACAAATAAGTTACCGGGTTGCTGCTCTGCACTGGGAAGGGAAGGAGTGCAGATTGAGATGGTCGAAGAAATCAAGGAGGTATTGTGTAAGTGTCCACTAAGTGTACTGTCTATTAAGCGCGCGCTCAATAAACAGAGCTTGAGAGTCGGCGATGAGGATTGGCGCCTACCCCACCGGCTTCAAGCTCTATCAAATCAGTGCATGCTGAAATGGACAGTGCACTTAGTAGACACTTACAGAATACACCTCCTGGGAGGCCGGTCCTGTTAGAATCCGGTGAATCACACAAAGTGCCGTAAAGCTTGCGTCGCATTGTGATGTAATGATGAGAACCGTCGATGCTGTAGAATTATTTCTTCTGAGAGAGGCTGGTCGTTCGCTTGGTTCAGCACGATGAGCAATGATGGTGTCTCTACATTCTACTGCGGGCTATGGCACAGTCGTGATTAGAGAACCTCAAGCTGTTTATCTATATGCGGAATACTCGTTAGTTTCTGTGCAAAAATAAATTGTTTCGTGCCATGTTATTCAAGAAATGTGACGCTTATTTCACGGCCTTCATAGGAAAGGTATATATAAGAAAGTTAAACAACATATTACCAGTTATTTGGCACAATTAACCGGGCTATGTCAAAAAATAACAGTCAAGAACACCTGATGCATCTGCACTAGTACTGTACGTCTCATTGGATCAACCAGTGGCAAAAAGCGAATAAGAGGAAATAGTTACGTTAACTCAAAGGCGAGCCAAACCCCGTAGTCATGAAAGAAAAAAAAAAGACATGTCAAAAACTCTGCTGCACTCAAAAATCACACCCGGCAGATAAACCCGGCAATTCTATCAATAACAGCTTAAACTGAAGGACGAAAACTCTTGGTCCGCATACTTTCACTGCCTCTCAAAGTTTTCATGAAGAAAAACGAGAAGATAAATCGCGTTTCGACAAGAAAGCGGGATGTGATCGGAACGAGGGAAAGCAGGGGCTATTTTGGCCACAAAGGGTACGTCATGGTCGTCTTTCGTTGTTTGTCGCCGACGGGTTTGATTTGAAACGGCCTATTTAATCTCACTCAACCTGTGAAAAATCGAGACAGAACACGGCGCGGGACATGATTCAACGTGATTAACTGAACAGGGGCACGCAATGCCATAATTAGCCCTCGTCTGCTTCGCAGAGCTTGTCGTGGTCGGATGTATATTTGATGACCACTCGGGCACTGTGAAAAGAGTCATCTTGCTTTCACACACTCGCCAGGTTCTTTAATACGAGGCAATTACATTATCTCG
Organism: Dermacentor albipictus; assembly: GCF_038994185.2. NCBI lineage: Eukaryota > Metazoa > Arthropoda > Arachnida > Ixodida > Ixodidae > Dermacentor > Dermacentor albipictus. Next base: position 360,057,094 of record NC_091821.1, read on the forward strand.
CCGCCTAATGGCCTCGCACTACTACTATGTTTGCAGCAGCCCAATCTTCCGGCAGTGCTCGGCTTTCTACCGCCCATTCCATTGCTTCTTTATTTAGTCTCCCCACTCTCCCTCTTTTTTTTTGTCTTCTTGCGTCTTTGTGTACTTTCCACCTCTCGTCGCTCTTGTTTAATGTGACTGGCTCTCAGAGTGATAGAATTAGGGCTTCTAATTTTATTGCGAAGAAGAGTGTCTGCGCCTCGTCTAAGTGGCAAAACCTTGTTTTTTCAGGCTCTCAATGTTATTCTCGTAAGCTAGACATAGTTGCAACGAACAGAAAATGAGTTAAAAATATAAACAACAAGAACAATTTACTAACAGAGCACCAATTGTAAATACCACTTTTTTTTTGCAAGTAAATGAAAGGAAAGAAAAAATTATGAGGCTTTTTTTTTTCGGGGTAAGGAAGATGTTTCGCTGCGTGAACATTCAGTTTAGTTTCGTTCGGAATTCGGTGTCATGCTAGATACCGTATTTTCGCGAGTTTAACTCACGGTTTAGTTTTGTCATCTTGTTTCCTTGTTAAGTCCTACGCAGTTGGTCGACAGACCCTCGTTTGTAGATTACACAACTCCTTGCATAGCGGGGTTGACAAAAGACACGACGTACTACCTCAGTGTTTGCCAAGTCACTATCAAACCCATGCAAATGCTATACACAATGCCGCCGCCCAATCTAAACGAGATGGTTTCGGTTGTATTGTCATCCTTCTTTCGAGAGCCAATACAGTTTGTGATGTTCGTGCTCTCACGCATGAGCTGACAGTCCACGAGTAAAATTCGACAGATTTTGCAAACACACACCTTGACGCTATGGATCCCAAACTTTCTTCTACATCTCAGTCCCGAGTGCTTTACTTAGGACAAGGATTTCGAGCAACAAAGCAACCAAATCCCAGAGAATAACAAAATGCAAGCGTGCACGTGCAAATACGCAAGTGATCATGCGCACATTACAAATCTTCTGCCTGTCAGCGAAAAAACACAGCCGTAGTGACGACAATAGTAGCGGAGGAATGCTCCGAAATGAAGCGGTACCCTGCGTAATTGTGTCTCGACACAAACATCGTTCCACGCAGCTGCCACGTTGCTGACTTTGGCGACGCTCCTCGCTTTCCTGTTTCATTGTTCATGTTTCGGTTCTCCGTCGGTTTTAATTCTCCGAGTCGTCCCTTCACTTCCGGACCGAACCCCTTTCATTTCCTTCTTCTTTGTTTTCGTCCGACCATCGGATGAATTTTCCTTTTTCTCTTCGCCCTCTGTCGTTGCTGCATGATCACATTCTCGTCACTGCCGCGTTCCGCGTGATTATTCTCGGCGGAAAATTGAATTTGGCTCTCGTCGTTTCGCGACTATAATTAACAACGGATGCCGACGTTCCCTCAGTCGTGAAGCTTTGCACAACCTCTCTCTTGTACGCATCGGTCCCCTACTGTGGCCAAGATTAAGCCGAGCTTGAACGCAGAATATTTGTCATTGTCATCTTCAAAAGTATTTGTGTTTATTGTCGAGTCCCTTACGAAATACTGCTCTCTCCACTGCATCGAGACAGCCTCGTCATGCTCCCGCATACATCATGCTCCTCTTTCTCACCTTCATCTCTTCTTCTTACTGTAGTTTACTTGCTTACCATGGTCTTGACACTGCAGTCACATTGGATTTCTTCCATTCGCCACTTGTTCACCCTTGAAAAGGGCGCTATGTTAAATAGTAAGTTTTTGCCAGCACAAGTTCTATGCAGCATATCGCTGCTTTAAGACGCGAACTATACGCCCTGAAAGAAATTGCACAATACTACTGCCACTCTTACTCTACAATTTCATTACTTCATGGTGCGAAATGAGCGCTATGAGAAGATGTGCTCCATGGTGAGTTTAACGATGCAGTGACATTTCAGCATTTCAAAAAAAAAAAATGCCGGGCAAACATTTTTTTTGGTGCTTTGCTCGAAATCTGTGTTTGACCGCGTCATACAGTCACAGTAGGTTATGAATTTCGTAGTGCTGCTTCACGTGTATGGCGTTTTGGATAATCTTCCATGCTGTGCCTCACCATGTCATTATAAATATTCCGTTACTTGCGATATTAGGGCCTGGCAGGCATAGGCCACGCAGAGGCAGAGAAGTTCTTCGTGGGCTCCATTTGAATACGGAAACGCGGTTTCTTCTTCACCTACTTGTAACGTTTGAGAAGGGTAAGAAATTTTTTCGAATTCAAAAAATTTAGTAAACATTCGTGAAAATCTTCCACCATTGCCTTGATTTCGAACCTTTTGAATATAATAACGCAGAAACTTTCATAAGAGAATGTAGGTGACTGAAACTACCTTTCCTGTGTATGTAGAGGGGTAAGTTTATAGACACAGGAAGACACACTCACTAAAGGGGTAAATATATTTATAGTGCCTTGGCTAATCAATATGGAAATGCCAGCAGCAGCAGTATGAGTTCGAATTCATACCGCGATAACAGTATCTCCATAGCAGTACCCCGAATAGGCACATCGCCAAATTTTTCCAACGCCACTATGGTCCTGTATGAAATTAAGCTTATATAACGACCTCGGCCGTATAAAAAAAAATTATAACAGTGACGGCGACGGCATTGCGATGACTACTGTAGGACTACGACACGTAGATCGCGTGATGACGTCTACTACTACACACTACGTTGACCGACATCTAATATAGGAAAGAGGCGTTTTCAAGACAAGCACTGCGAATGGCATGAGCGCTAAACTTTTACTTGCGTAAAACTAATGTTTTTGCTGATGTTTCCTCCGTCATGCGTGCACAGACGCACACCACTCTCGCAATGTGCGTATTGCATGCTACAGAGCTGCTGAAGTCAGGTGATAGCTTATTGGTTAGGGCGACGGGCTCCGAATACCACATTTACGTATGGCGGCATACGATCAATTCGCATTTGCGGCGGAAGGGGGAAGTGTGTGCGTCTTGGCAATGTCGAGAACGAGGACGAGAAGGCGCTGAGGGTCGGCAGAGCGCATGAGGACAATGATGCTGGTACACGCCAGAATGTATTAAAATGAAAGGCCGGATGCAAAATGCGTTCCCCGCTCTAAACTCCTAACGGCTTTCGCAGTAGAAGAACGATCCTTACGTTCAAAGAAAGAGACTAATTTTAATGCGCATTTCCATATAAGTAAAGATAGAGAGAAAAGAAGAGGGGGAAATGGAATGCGAAAGGTGGAAGGGTAACCTGAAGGTGAACATCCAGTTTTCTACCCAAATAAAAGAAAGGACACACTCATAAAACTTCACACGGCATGACACGAAGGAAACATGAAAATTAGTTTATCAGTATGGCTTATGTAATGCATTGACATATATTTCTTTAGAAACTGTACATGCTTACACATACACTCAAAGTCTCCGTCGTAGTTCGCGGAAGCTTAATCATGCTTGGTTTTTTGCTTCGATTTTATCTCTCTTATTCACTGAATTTCTCCGTGACAAGCAGGACTTGTATCACGTAATCCTGCGGACGCAACTCGTATTATTGTTTCTCCTTGTGGTTGCAAAAATCAGAGACGTTCGGAAGATGTACAGCTTATTAGGGATACTAGGGCGGAAGTGTCGTTCGGTGCCCTGCCAAACGAAACAAATCGAGTAGCTCTGCATCGCCCCGATGTCACTTCCCAGGCACGCGGCAAGTTGAGGGCAGGTGGCTTGTGGCTTGTGATTCGTTGTAATTCAGGAGGATGACGAATAGGAATGCTCAGAAAAGAAACCCATGGGACGGGCACTTTGTCTTGAAACACCCCATGGCTTCCGCCGACTATCGAAGTCTTATAGATTGTCCATAATGTTTTGACCGTTCATGGATTACCGGTTTGAAGAAGCTGTGGAAGGCAGTAGCAAAGCTTGTAATGCACGACATCTTGTGACCCGTTCTTTCAGCACAATGGATTTTATTCATATTTTAAAATTCCACGAGTGTATTCCTTGACAAGAAATGATGCAAGAACTATACGTTAAGTATACTCCGGTAACCTCCAAACGGCAACAAGTTTGCGGACAAGCCTAAACTCTCGTCTCACGCGGAAGCGTACGACGGTGAATTGTTTCAGAAAGAAATTTCATAGTCTATTTATCGGACCAACTTCCCTCCTTATAAGCGTCATACAACCACTGGCTGACGTTTGTGCCGGAATGCTAGGTCGCACTTAAAGAAAATAGGAAATTTAAGGTATTGTGCACCCAAAATTAGGGCACGCAGATGGCTCGGCCTACAAAGGAGCTCAAAAAGATGTACAAAAGACCGCAAATGGCGCGTGGAGCTCTGGATAGGCAAGAACGCTTGGGTGCGCTATTTCCAAGTCTTCCCGCTAACGTATTGTCACAACTCATGTGCCCGCTCATTTGAACTAGCCCCAATCTTAACTGCTGTCTTTGGTCGAACTTATTGCAATGTCTTACATGCAACATTCTTATTATTGCGCACTACTCTTCACTTGTGCGTGAGGTTCTTTCTCTTTCGTTCTTATTGGTAGAGACTTCACAGACATAAACTGTTCTGGTAACAGGCCCTGTGGTGAACTTTCACATATCGCAATATATCTCGCCCCAACCATGAATATAGTTCAGCAGGTTACGCCTGAGTTGTTTGCATTTCTGTTCTTTTTTGCTATTTTTTATTTCTGCTTTGTTTCTCTTCCTTTTCTTTAACATTGCTTAGCCACTGAAGTCTATTCTTGATGATTGGGAAGCCGAATACTTCTTTGTCCTATTTCACCAAGGTATCATCATTTAAACACTGACAAAACAACAACAACATCGACGACAACGGCGACATCTATCCAATACTACTTCACTGCTAAATATAACATAAAGTCATAGCGTCTTTCCCAGAATTCGTATTTTTATCACGGACGCTGTACAAAGTGGAGGAGCTCAGGATGCCGACTCTTGACATTCTCATATTCGGGTTACTTTCAACCTAACACCACTTTGTCGTTCTTTTTTTTTTCTTTTCGTCACTACACGTCCTTAAATGCTCCTGCCTATTACCTTTAGCCATGCAACACTTAACCCTAGCATTTTCAAAATGCCATGACGCAGGCAAAACCAACGCAATTCTTTGCGGCCACATTCCTTTCACGTCTCTGCGATTCAGCTCCAGTTTCCCAAATAAGTTTCGTAGCTCAATACGCGCCTTCTCCTACTATAGGGTTGGTGATCGCACGAGTACGTTCCCCAATACCGCCATTTCTTCCTTCACCAAAAAGTGCCTCCAAGGGTGCGTAAATTCGGCGCGCAGAAAAACGAACGACTTCTGTGGAAGCCATCTTTCTTCTGTTGCGTCCCCTGGGTCCTGTTGCGCGTCAGTCACACAATTCATGGCAGCAGCGACGGAGCCGTAAAGCAGAATCTGTGACCAAAGAATAGACGGAACACACAATTGTGCGCGCCCGCACAGCGGGTCGTTTTCTTGCTTTCCTGGTCAGCAAGTTCCTGTGCCGTTGCGTTTCCTGCACTTGCTTTCTGAGTGCCAGAATGTCTTGGCGTGCACAACTTTAACCGAGCTTTTCGTATTCCCCAGAGCTCGCAGCATGCCCACAACTCCTAAAGCCCCCAAATGTTGGTCGGTGGGAGCTAATAACATGCCGGCCGTCCTTCTGTGTGCGTCGTTTCCCAACATCCCAAGTGTGCTTCAACAACTGCGTGCTTCTCCACTTTTTGTCCTCCGTACCTCGTCTTTGTCAATCGCCGCATTGAATTCAAATCGACGGGGCGAGGCATTCGCGCCTTGATGGATCCCAATGTACGAATGGCCCGGTTGTTGAATGATGATGGCCAGAGTGTCGGACCGCAACTTATTTCGTTCCGGTTTTCCTTCCAGGTCATCGAAAACGGTTCAGTTCCGGTTCAGCTCCGGAATAAAAATAATAATAATAAAAAAATCTCGCCATCTCGGCTCTGCGACAGTGGATGTCCAGCGAAGCTGTTGCAAAACAACCGCTACAACTGCTAAGAGGGGTATGTAATGCTTTATTGATGGTTCAGATACTTGTTTTGAGCTTGTTCTTTATTTAAACGTATGCTGTTATGCGTGTTGTAGGGGTGATTTCAATGAATATATGCACTGTTCGGTTTACTTTGTTGAGCGCTGTAGCCTCTGCCTTGCAGGGGTATGGGTCATTGCTGATGATGATAGATGTTTGTTTTGAGCTTGTTTGCTATTGAAACGTGCGCTGTTCTGTACGCTGTATGCGTTATTCAATGAATCTATGGACTGTTCGCTTCACTTTGCTTAGTGCTTGTAGCCTGTGCATAACGAGGGGAATGAACCATTGCATTTTTGCTTGCCTAGGATGGTATGAGCCATTGTTGATAATGGAAATTTTTGTTTACGAACCGGCACGAGAGAAGGCCGACCACCGAGAGGCTAATAGCTTCGCTGTAAGATAACGGTTCCAATGGATGAGAACCCGTTCAAATTCCTTTGTAAGCCGAATAACTATTCAAGAAGTGCCCGTTATGTAGGATAGTGCCTAATGCAAAATTTGAGCGTAGCTCGATAAGTGTTTTCACTTCACGACATATTGACGCAAAGAATTTGAGACAGAAACCACCTCACCGACAGGCCGTCGGCCAGTGACGTCAGCACTTCCGCAGAAGGAGCGGCTATGGGAACGCTGGCGTGATGAGTGGCGTCGGAGCCAGCTGTGGAAGAGGACGATGACGAACGCGCGAACAGTGGCACGAGCGCGTTCACGCTGTTATGCCGATAGACACCAACGCTCAAGCCAGGGACGGGCGCCTAAGAGCTGCGCTCTAAAAAAACCCAAATTTATTTTGTACAGAAATTGACGTTGCTGCTAAAGTGCACTGAAAGGTTATGTCTGTTGCTTATTCGACAGATTTAGAATGGTGTTTTTTGCCTTATGTACGTTAAACGCAAGCATCTGTGCGGGACCTTACGGTGCGTGTCCCTTCAAGACATTTAGTTTACCGTGCGGGAACACAGATGCAAAGAATACATTTAAAACAGGGCATCGTCTGGTGCATCGCGCCAAATATATCCAAGCCGAGGCAATCCATTAGCAACCATTCTATTATTGCTATGCTGACGCGTCTCGTTTAGGCCTACGAACACCGGAATCGCCGAACTATCTAAATAATCAGACACGCTGTGCGCTCATAACTAGCGTTTTAGGTGAGTTTAGAGGAAGCGAAAGCTCATTTCAATAGTTACTGGCGATGAACGACAGTGAGAGCGTAGCCATCACGAGAATTCACGGTGAAGCAGGAGCCACGGGTGCCGCCATGTTCCACAACGCTATTTGTTAGCGTTCGTAAACATTACGAACGTTAAACTCGCCAAATATCGTACGTTATCATAGCGCACGTTAACTAAAGCAACCCAATGACGTTCGGAGCATGCACAGTAAAGCCGACGCTGTTTCTTTACGTACGAAATGCGTTTACGTTTGGTTGCAAATGCTAAACTGAAACTGTCTATTATACAGGCCGCACGTAGTTACGAAATAATTAAGCAGATCCAACATTAATGCTGGAATCGATATGAAGCGAAGAATTACTGAGGACGAGAAAGGAGAATATATTCAGGACATACAAAGAATATTCTAGGGAGGAAGGGAAGAGGAGAAAAAGAGTGGTAGTTTCGCCCGGAGGGCGAAGCAGCGATAGCAAAAGCAAATTAGTAGTCAGATATACGAAGTAACGATAGTAGATTTATCGGCCGTATGAACTTGGAAACTTTCGCTTACTAAAGGAATTAACAAGTATGCTGTCAGCGCACACAAGCAAACATTAACACATTGCACTCGATGAGCGCGGACACTCGCGGTGGAAGCGCTGGTGTGAGCAAGCGCGGCAGCAGCAGCGAGCGAAGTTACCTTCGTGCGACATATCGCTTCAACGCAACAGCGCAGAGAACACCGTGCGCACGAGGGTGTGAGCCATCTGTCGATCCCTTTCAAGATACAACGTGCGCGACCGCGCGAGGCCATGCAAAGTACGCACTTGGCAATATCGAGGCCGCCCCCCTTGGCACCCGCGCATGGCGCGGGGCGAAACACACTTCACATGGCGCACGCGAACGAGCCGCGATCGGCAGTTCCCCTTGCACCCAGTCGCAAAATGCGCACTTGCTGCCGTAGCACAAGGCTGCCCGCCTCGCCTTCCCTCCTTCCCTTCCATCCCCACGACCTTACGCTCGAGGGAATGCGATGCGTATGCTCTCCGCTTTCTTCCCACGCGCGTGCCAGGTTGAGCCGCGATCGTCGCCTTCCTTGGCGTGCTTTTACTCGAAAATACAGCATGCGACGGGCGACAACGGTGTTATCGCCCTTAGAATTTATAGGGAACATCACGGCGACGGTAAAAATGCACCTAGAGGGTCCATAAAGTTGCTATCGCAATAGAGCACTGAGGAGTAATGACAAGGACAAGAAGTAGGATGCGATTATACATGCACTTTCGTGTTCGAGCAGACCATTCCCAGCCTTGAATCTAGGCCTGTGGGAACTAAATATTCTAACAAAGCGTTGATGACTTGCTTGACTCATGTATCTGGTCACTGGCACAGTGACACTCTTTCACTGAATGGCCTGTTTCTAATTGGCGATAATGAAGAGATACATGGACTCTTCGCTCAATGAGCCGTTTCACGCTTTCGCATCAAAAATGATTTTAGATATAAACCTAAGAAAAGAAAGCTAAAGATAGAGACCTACATAGTGCTCAAGTTGCAATATGTATTTTGGTCATGTGTGCGCTGTGTTAATACTCAGGAAGTGTGATCTTGTACTTATACATAAAGTATGAGTGATCGTAGGACTTTTATTGGATTTCGATGCTTCCCAGAATACTTGCTTTCTCTATCGCGATAAAAAATTCACAAGGTGCAACCATCCACACGGTATGTGCACCCTTCATCTGCATGTAGGCTTCTCCTTATACAGTTTGGTTTACTGAAGCGCACATAAGCCAACTTGATTTTGAACTTTCAGCTGGTACTTAACGAATGGTAGCAGCAGAGTTGGCAGTCGCATCTCTTGATCGAATCTATGGGAAAACAGAATAGACGAATCAATCCTTATAAAAATATCGTTCCATGGACTCCGTCGCTTGCAGAATGATCCAGTGCGGTGAGGTTTCTCTCAAACTATTTGTGCCGTAGTATGATGAATCTTAAATCCCAGGAAGATATTCGTGTATGCTTCGTTTCAAAACGGAGATAATACTTGCCCTCGAAAAGCGTCATCTGCATATGATTCACAAATTCTTGTGACAGTTTGCGCAGCCGGCACTCTTCCTTTCCTGTCGCTTCCATGGGCTGCTGTGCATCATATGCAACCTAACCACGTTTGCGCTAACTTGTCATGTACCTTCAGGAGAGAATGCAAAAATTTCTTAGATGTCAACCTCAGCAACATAGAGCTGTTTTTAGCTCAAATGCAAAGCCACATTAACATGTTATGCAGAGCTCTGGGTATAAGAAGGGAAAGCAGAACGCTGTTTTTCGGAGTGGCGAACTGGAAGTGGTGAAACATCTCCAAGTCTTAACTTAGTTCTGACTTTTGAGACTGCGCTAACGCGCACTGGGAGATGCGTTATTGCGGTATACGCTGGATTTGTAAATTAGCACGCATTGTGCATATCTCAAGTAAAATGCGCAGAGTGTTTGTGCATATCGAAACAAAGAAGGCTACCGAAATTCTAGCGTTGGAATATTTTACGTCCTACCTGATTCTTTCAAACGACCGTAGTTTCAGTAACTCCTTTACACCTCTGCGTAACGAGGCGCACATTTACGGCAACAGAATGCAGCTGGAAGGTGCTTCAACGTCAAGCTTCAGTCTTCCCCGCCATTAAATCGATACGCACAGACATTCACGTTTTTAGTGACACAAGAATCCCAAGGATAATGAGAGAGGCCAACAGCTGTACAATTTCCCTAAGCATATGTGTCGGCACCGCTTTACAGGGACGCCATATAAGGGACTGGCCAAATTGCGAGTTTCAGAATTCACGCACCAACCATGGCTCAACTTAAGCCAGCTGAAATGTTAAAAAGTACAGCGCAGTTCTCAACAGGGTGTGCTGTAAAGCTTTGTTTCGACTATGCTCCGTAAGACGACTTCATATACTTATTGGGAAGTACGAATATATTAAGCTACCCTCTTTGTCAAGAAACTTATTCTGGTCAATAGATATCATAGAGTCGTGTGCCACAAGAAGGCGCCTCGGGCTTTGCAATGTGCCAAACCCTTCACCACAATAGCCATGCACAACGCATCTTTACCATCTGCTAAGCATAATAACGCACACCTCGCCCTTCCGCACGCCTAGTCCCCTCGCACTCCCTTTCTCAATTTCCGCCTGTAGTTTACACCATAGTGCCAATGAGACGACATCCCTAAATTAAAGGGATACAAATTACCTAAGCGACAAGTGGAAACAATGTGTCAAGTATGGAAACAATGTGCCAGTGTGGAAACAAGTAAAATGCAATTAATCCGTACCCGCTGCCTTCATCCTTCGTATGCTCTCAGTTACATTACCTCTCGCACCTTCTCAGTTTTGTACGGCGTGATTATGAACTGTTCCATACAGTGGAATCACTGCTCATAGCAAGTTGAAAATGAGAGATATCAGGAAAATTAATACCCTTCTTAGCAGTCTTTAATTCTGACTTCCATTCTCGTAGGCAGTTCTTATCTTAAGTCATTAGCCTCTCCTTCCGCAGGAAAGGGGGTAACAGCGCGGTAAAATATACTCCCCTCGTTCACGGGAGCCGGCTAATTTCAAGTCAAATCCCCTTTGATTAAGTAAAGGGCAGCCACATGAGAAAATACGCCGACGACGCTAATCCTTTCCTCCCTGTTCAACGGGATTTATAATGAACGTCGGACTTCCTCTAGTTTTATCACCTTTCCTTCTTTTCTCTCTTTCTTTGCTGATATTTGTCGGGATCGGGAACCTCTGAAGCAATGGGTCAGGGTTTATAACTGATACGAACCGTTTTTTTTTAATTTTCTGTCAGGCCACCAATAACGGCTATTAGTTGAAATGTTGGAAGTTCGTCACCACGTGAAACACACACACACACACACACACACACACACACACACACACACACACACACACACACACACACACACACACACACACACGCACACACACACACACACACACACACACACACAGGCGCGCGCGCACGCACGCACGCACACACACACACACAATCACACACACACAAACACACACACACGCACGCACACAAACGCACGCACGCACGCACGCGCACACACACACACACAGCACGATATTTCGTTGATTGCCTGCCTCCTGTGGTGTGGTCTTCACCTGTCTTCATAATTTGCCCTCTTGCTGATTCCACGGCAAATTTATTTGCCCAGTCGCGCTATGTACCAGCACTACCCATGCTGAGAACGTGAGAAAGTTAACGTGATAAAAACGAAAAGGCATGTAATTAGGACTGAAGGAATAAAATGGAAATATGAAAAGCAAACAGAGAGGTACATATAAAGGTTGGGATAGAGGCGGAGGCACCTCATCGGTAGTCATGGCGTCAGTCATACGTCACACACCCTAAGACAGATCTCGCCGATTAAACTCACCGCGACATGTTGTTCAACGTTTGAATTTGAACTTATGCATGTTGTAGCCAACCTGACGGCATCTGAGTATGGATATGACAACCAAACAATTCATTAAACAAGTTGCTCTCGCAGAATCTGCGTAAACCATGTCTCCGTTTTTTCTATAATTTAATTTCCACGTTTTTCTGCCTGTCAAGCCACGCGTGAAAAAAAAAGGACTTGTGCATTGTGTTCTATAAAATGCACCTCCTTTATTTTTATTTATTCTCTCACTTTTATCCCGACAGCGTAAAGGGAAAAGAAAAGGAGTAGCTGATATTATGAATACAGCTTTCTTTAGTAGAAAGAGGCAAATCTCTTTAGAAATAACGTGGAGCCCTTCCCCATTACGTCATCGCTCGTAACGCTTGTGTTGTTTCAGGACGGCAAAAAATCAGTAAACGAATGCACATGAAAAGTGGAATTCAATTTATTGCGTCAAATTTCTCGATACTCAGGGAAATGGAGCTTCTACAGACGAAAACGTTTTTTGACGGGCGAGCACATTTTGAGAGTCAAATATAGCTGTCGCTGGGACGACATCATGGTCAGGGACCACGTCTGAGTAAATGAGGGCGTTGGAAATAACTTGGTCGCTAGTGAATGGCGATAAAATGTAGAAAACGCGATAAGGAAGTTTTCTTGTCGTTTTCGCTGTGTTGAGGGAGATGGGAAGGGCGATGGACATCGGGCGCTATAAAATGGATGGCACAATTGAAATGGAGCGAGAACTCAGGGCAAGACGTGCGACATCATGTGAACAATTGGGTTCAGTCTGCACGTTCCGCAGTGGCCAGGAACGAGAACACATTTTAACGAGACCCAGCTGCAAAATCAATGAAAACGTGGATCACGATCGCGAGTGCTATGCACGGTAAGCTCGCCAGACGTGACATCATTGAAGAGTGTGCGTGACTGGTCGAGCACATCTCCAACCAAACAGGCCCTAAAAGTAGAGCAAAGTTTGTTCGTGTCTTGTGTGTTTCACTCCCGTCAGTTTTCTTTTTGTTTCGTTTGTCCTTTCGTTTGCTTGCTGCAAAATTTTATTGAATGAATTTCTCGGTTTTAGTCGGCTTGCAGCTGGGTATGATCGCCGGTGTCCACCAAACTTTGCTTTTTACCGGTAAAAATGTGAGGGAGCTCTTTTTTTATTTGTTTACTTTCAGCTTATCAACTAGGACAGTAATAAATATATATAAAATTGTGGAAAGATCATTCCTAACGGAGTAGATGGCACCCGAAGATTAACATTTGGGTATATACATAGACAAATTTCTGCTGTTGGGAACTATAACAACCAATTAAAGACCCTAAACACCTTATTGATGTAAGGACAAATTGACCACTGAAAGAGGAACATGCCAGAATCCTCGGATGCTGAGTAAATACTAATTCAGTAAAGCAGTTTATATAATGTCCAGCTAAAGCATAGTCCGTTGATTTTCTTGTGCGGAACCTGCTTTCTGTTTTTTTTTTTCTGATACATTAAGGAACAGCATTATTAAATATTGCTGATTTGAGCCTGAAGCCAACACACTGCTGCCTGACTCCGGTATACGTTGTGCTCTCACGCTATGCCCACCCCGCGCATGCTCTGATATCGCGCGCTCCGGACGACCCTCGCGGGTTCGAGCACTCTGGGCCGCCATACACACAGGGCGCCGCGTCCGCGCCTGCTCCGGCTCGGTGTGTGTGCCAATGCACCGCTGCGACTGCGCGCCCACCCGTTCCTTGCGAAAGGGGATGGTGAGAACGCGCGCGCAGCGGGGCATACCCTATGCGAAGCTCTCCTGAAAGAACGAACAACATGTATTAGTTGGTGATTCGATAGAAATACAAGTTTAAACAAGACGTCTGAATGCAAGTCTAATTGCGAAACAAAACAGCCAAATGGTCCCCGGTGGTCGCTAACGGCGCACTGCGACGGAGACAACAAACAACAAAGAGCCCATTAGTAAGAGGCCGCCCATTCTTCGGCCAGCGCCTGCCATCGCACGCCCCACAGCAGAGAAAATGAAAACAGAAAGAAACAGCAGAACAGATGGGGCCACCGGCGCAAGGCGCTTCCTCACGACATCGAGACCATGGAAGAGTGCGCGCGCCCTCCGAGGCCGGGACCTCGACGAGCCGAAGTAGCCATCGGCCGGCGGCGGACAAAGGTGCCGCCGCCGGCAGAGAGGAACACGCACGCACCTTCCGACGTCCCGATGTGGTTTTCACCGGCCCCGTCTTGCGCGCACGTACTCAGAGCGCAAGCAAGCAGGTCCCGAATCCCACTAAAAAGTTGGCTAAAGGGAAAGCCCGTTGACCTTGCCGTGGGTGGAATGACAGCCGCGCGACAGGGGTTTAGGAGCCGCTGCCATCCTGTCCAGGAAGGGAGGAGAGGGACACGGAGCCCCCGGAAACGCAATGCAACGACTCCACACAACCACGGCGAGCGCCCTAAATCCCACAACTTGCAGACATTGTTTTATACATGGCAGTCTATCCAGTTTTTCACTTCGTGTATAAGTAGACACTTTAAATTTATAGTGCAGTAGAGAAAAAATATTTTCTGCAAGTACTTTGCGAAGAAAGCAACGATCAGCCGAAGCAGCCTTTGTTGTCTGCTGTTATTTTCCACCGATCATGGTTGCGCGCCTAATGCTGTCATAATGTTCACCCGAGAAGGGTTGCTCCGAAAAAATAGAAAAATTGCAGCAAGGATCAGATGTTGAAATACCACACCCGGCCCTACTGCTTCTTGCAGCGCCTAACCCAGAAGACGCCGCGCGAGGGCAAAGCAACGACTTTTCTCGTGACCTTGTCTCGGTGACGCCGGAATACTGCGACTATATAGTGCAGCTAGAGCTACACTGATCTAAAGTGTTCGCCGAAGCTAAAATGCATGCAGCCCTTCCTTCGGTGTTATAGAAATCTCAATGAAATGAATACGGAAACATAAATACCAGTGTCATGAAACTGGCGCCTCCTGTCAGAAGCGCCTACGTTTGTGAAAGAGACAGTTCGTTTGATGACATTATTTGAGTTGACCTTCATTCTTGGAGTGCCGATGTTACAGTACAACATTTCGTAACGATATGTACGAATGACACCAGCCGGACTGCCTCCCCTGAAAGGAAAAATCCACCATGTTCTACTTACGTTCAGTTCAGTTTATTACCTTAGAGACCCCTCGTGGGTGTATTACATAAGAGGTGGGATTACAAAATAATGATGTGAGAACATTTGTCATGTGGTTCAGGATGACAGATCATCGGTTATGGCTCTTAAAAATCACTCGGGCAGGTGATCGCGGTGATGTCGCGGGAAAGGCCGTGCGTCCCATGTGGCTCCCAGATAACTTCATTTTAGCCCTTGTGTGCATTGAGTTGTGCAGCCCTGATCTACATCCGTCTCCCTTTCTGTACGCCACTCACAAAAAAATGAAGCAATCATCAACTTTATATGTGCTACGGCAACTAGATCATTTTTCACTGCCACTTTTATTACTTGCATTTTCGACACCAGACCGGCAAATGTTCAGCGTAGACAACTCAACACACCCTAATGGAATGCCAGGGGATTCACCCAGTGAGACCGGTAGGTAACGTACGCCTTCCAGAAGTGCTTGCACTTAAACTTGATGGAAGTATCAACTGGTCAGTGGTGGACATATGCAAAAGACGTCTAGGGTATTGGTAAAAAAAAAAACAGGGATCCTATTGATACGACCGGATTGGTTACAGGCACAGGTAGGGGTACACGTTAGATAGAGAAGCTTTGAGTAAGCGAAAAAAAAAAAGCAATGTGTGCGAAAATTCCAGAATGAAAAGCATGTGTAGCCTATCTTGTTAACTAAAGCAGGCTGGGTGACTATTTTACACCACGCCATTTGAAAGATGTTATTTATCATTATGAACAGCGTCGTCGTCCTCCTCCGCCTCCTCCTCCTCCTAGTCATCATCATCATCATCATCCCAAATGAAATATGCCTCAAGAGCTCGGAATTGTTTAAGTGTAGCTTAAAAGCTAGCCGAACGAAATGCGTGTAAGACGTTTTCTTTGTTAAATTTTAGAAATGCCAAAACCTTTCGCGGAGATTATAGTGCGGTGCTTTTGGAGCAGTTTACTTTTTCAGTGTGTTAGCAGTGCTTCTGGCATTACCCAGAATGGTAGCACGTATGGTACGTAAAATGGTGCATATAAGGTGACAGCTACGAAACGGAAATAATATGCCCCTTCACACTGCTCAGTCCAATTATGAACCTATTAGTATGAATTTAACTGACTTCGGAAAGAACTTCGAACTGTTCGGACTGCACTGTTGACTTTGCCGACTGAACGCAGCAGAGAAATATGGGAAATGATAGCGAGTTAAATCATCCTCTACCTTATGTTCATTGCAGTACCAACTAAAGAAACGTTTGCTCTCTAAATAACTTTGCTTTGATGTTATTTTGATAACTTAATTTTTTTATTAAACCTTGGTTGTACGCTTTTTTTCCCTTATATATAGCGTGATTTTGTGTTCGCACTAGATTTTTATTATTTACTTATTCTAGGTTTATACGTTCTCGTTTCCGGATTCTGTTTTATTATTTTAACACTAAATAAATAGAACAGACAAATAGGCCGTTTTGCAGTGTCTGAATATGGGACCCTTGTTTGCATATTATTTATTATAACAAAATGTATGGACGAATAGCAAAATGAAACTGAAATTGAATTGCATGAAGCCACATAATACATGTACACGCTACACATGTATATATATATATGTACAAATAGGAGCCGACAGTGTACACTTAACTTTCAGTGTTAATCTTGTATTACTTTTTTGCCGAAAAGTCCCTTATATTTCTTGCTCAGACAAAAAAGGAAGCCGGACAGTTTGTTACGTTAAAATTTTCAGCCTGAAGAGAATACGCGCATCAATATTGTTTACTTTCAATTTCAAATGTATTCCGTCTGATACAAAAAAAAAGAAACAGAGTCACTTTTCTACAGCGCATTATTGCATTCAATGTTTACAAGCTTTATGCTGTTTTCCGTTGAGCAATGTCTGCTTCCTTTGCTCCCCCACTGCGCCATGCATGCACGCGTGCATGCAAACACGTGCAAGGAAAGCATACAGAAACCGGCAACGTCTATGATCGCCCTGCCCATATCCTCGCCCAGACCTCCTTGAGCCTAGCAACAGTACGATGGCTCAGACGCTATAGGCTCAAGTGCATTTCCTCATGCCCACTAGTTTTCACCTGTCACACCTTTCTTCTCTGTTAGCCATTTCTCTGGATTTTATGTCCCCCTTTTGTTCTGTACAGGATCGGGAGGGCATACATGCACAACGTTTACGCATAAAACGAAAGCGCTGTTGTTTGCGGCCAACTCTGCAGCGTACAAAACAATGCGCAACTTGGATTCGCTATCTAGATTCATGTCTCCATCATTTTCTGAAATACTTTTTTGATTCTAGAACGTTTAGTTCTTGGTCGTATATTTTATAAAAGCACGTAGTACACATGCTAGCTGCGCATCTTCTTTTGCCCAGCTAAGCTACGTGCTAATTATAGACAAAAGAAGCTAGATGAGGAGGAGAAGGAAGTGTTGTCGGATAGCGATTATGACATGGGGAAAGTGCACGACTGCTTCTTCAGAAGAAATTTGGGCATGTTCGGTTGGCCAAGGGGGTCTTGTGTGTCTTCATTTCGCTGTATATTGGCTGGCACTCACAACCTGTCTCTTGTGGTGCGTTGAAAACTGAGGGAGTGTGTAGCGACTGCCTCACTGATCTGGAGATCGCGAGAGGCAGAGCATGTGTCACACGTAGGCTAGGTTCACAGCAGCCGCCGCAGACAGACCTCCCTGACGACGCGCGCTGCTCTGGCGCCATCTCGTAGCCACCGTAGCCGCACTACGCTTTCTCCATACCCTCCTCCTCCGCTTTCCTCCTCGCGTCTTTCATCTCCCGCTAAGCTCCGCATTCGCGCTTTCATCCTTCGCTGTGCTCGTGCACCAGGTTACGCCGACGCCGACGCTCGCCGCAGAAACGGGCGCCCAAGAGCTGAGCTCTAACATTCTGGAGACGCGAAGCCTTTAGTAGGCACTTAGTTATCTAGCATTGCTTGTGTGTGTAGGTCGAGAGCGTACGTGTCTGAGTCGAGATCAGCTCCACAACGACGACCACATGGAGACTATCATAAGGCGGCGTATGGCACAGTTTCTACTCCAGCTGTTCGACGCGAACTTATGACATGGAATTGTTGGATTCTGCATAGGCAGCGGATGAACGTAAGCGAGACAAACATGGGATGGGACGTTATCAGCAACTACTTGTTATGCAATCGTATGTACCTGAAGATTCTGAGGTGTCACGCGCGCCAGAACCACAAAACAATTATGAGGCATGGCGTAGTGGCAGACTCCGAATTAACTTCGACTACCTGGGGCACTTTAACTTCAATCCGATGCACCGTACACGGACATTTTTGCATTTCTACCTCATCAAATTGCTGCCGCTGCGGCCGGGGTTTGATCTCGTGCCGAAGCTATTAGGCCACAAAGGAGGGTATTGTACGTACAACCATGAGCAAAAGTATACGGACCACAGGGTGGCCACAAAAAGAGCTTTTTGGTAAATAACACACATAAACGGAAACAGACGAGTGTACTACAAAATCGTAATGCCAAATTTGGACTGCAGTTTTTAACTTCAAGTTACATTCACAGACAGAGGAGAAAAGGAGTTTTATCGCGCAATCCCTGGTCCATATACTTTTGCTGACGGGTGTACCTATAGTTATGCGATGTGGCGTATGCTAAAATGGGGGGGACGATGGCATTTACTCTCTGGCGCAGAACTGTTAAAACTATTAACATTGACGACAGGAAGGCAATACAACCTGACACAACGTTACACAATCTTTACATACAGCGCCCAGAGGAAAGTACTGAGAAGAGTGAGCTGTTTGCGGAGATAGCGCAGAGTAACAAGGTGCCTGAGCATGAGCTGTCATAAGGAAATAAGACGAGGAAGTGTCACGTGGCGCACGGGCCAAGCGTTTCAATGAGTTGGCTGGCTTCGGAAAAAGAGGAGTAGGCGTGCGAAGTCTGTTTAATGGTTAGAGCACCGGGCTGGCTCGGCTTGCTGGCCGAGGGTCAATTCGGCTGTCGGTGGCACACTATTGTCTGTTTATTAAAACCGAGTTGAGATCGGAACCTATATACCTGCCTACCTACCTGCCTGGCGCAAGATGACAACAACGAGGAAAAGATTGCTTCACATTGAAAGTGTCATAAAACGTCTTCTTACCGATCCGTATTTTCGTAGGAAATTCTTGCTGGATACAAGATTGGACACAGGACGTCGTCTACAGCAGCTGAGTTGACCGGAGTTCGAGAAGCAGTTCGCTGCATACTGCAACAGAGTCTCGAGAAGTGGAGAGCGTTCTGTGACTCAAAACCAGCATTGCCGCTCATCAGCAATTATATGAATGACAGAACCGCATATAGTCCTCTGGTTTATGACATCATGTATCTGCTTGCTGAGGCGTCTCACTCCGGGCACATCATCATGCTGCAGTAGATTCCTGGCCATTGTGGAATAGCTGGCAACAAACAGGCTGACGCGGAAGCAAAAAAGGCGTACACTGGCGGAACTATTATAAAAATTCATTTTTTCCGGTATGAAATTAACGCCTTGCTCCATACCTTCATTAAAACTTCTACGGCGCCACATTGGGACAACCCCGAACATCGACAAGAGCGCCTCTATAGATTTGACGCTGGATTACAATTCCGGCTTCCACTTCGGTTGCGGAGAAGCCAGGAAACACTCATTCATCGATTACGGCTGCGTGTGGCATACACCCACTGATACCTTCCCAAGATTGGACAAGCACAGGACCCTGAATGCAGCGTCTGTCCCACTCTCGAGACAATAGCTCACGTACTTTGCATGTGCCCTCAATATGCAGCCGAACGAAGAACACTCAAGTCTACTGTTGACTGCTTGGACTCCCGCCCCTTTTCAGAAGAAAAGCTTTTTGGCTCGTGGAGGAGTGTTCACTTTGCCCAACGTGCCATAAAATCACTTTTGAACGTTTTAGGTGAAACTGGTTTAGACGATCGCCTCTGGAAGCTGTGAGACGTGCAGTCAGTGCGAAATGTGTTTACGCAATAACTTTTTGTGACAACATTACTTTTTGCGTGGACAAGATTACTCTTACGTGTATTGCGTCTACACTGTGCATCCGCATATTGGACAACGTGTATATAGTATCTCATTGTACCGTAACATAATCACCCGCCACCTACCTTTCCCTGCATTTCCCAGTTCCCCTTTCCCCAATGAGGAGTAGCAGGCTAGAGACACGCTCTCCAAGTCAGCCTCTCCTCCTTTCTCTTCATTAAAATCGACTCCTCCTTTTCCTCCTCCTCCTCCTCCTCCTCCTCCTCCTCTTTCTGGATAGTTGGTTCATACTTCAAGGAAGGTTTGAAACTGCGCAAAAAAAAACAAGGATAAGCAGAAGGAACATGGAATATTTCATGTTTCCCTAATGTTTATTCGGTACAAGCAATCTTATACAATTAGCCTGCCAAATCCTCTCTTATGTTACCTGTAGAATGTGCTGAACGAGAAGAAAGGAGGTTAAGCGAGGGGCCCGATCTTAATTAAACATATCGTAAGAAGCCCACAAACAAATACACCAAGAACAACACAGTGGAAATTGCTTGTACTTGCTAATTGAAAAAAAAATTATAAATTAATGGAATTGAAAGTGGATGCAAAAACAACTTGCCGCTGGTGGGAAACGATCCCACGGCTTTCGCATTACGCTTTCGATGATCTACCAATTGAGCTACCGCGGCGCCGTTTCCCCATCCACTTTCCGGGCTATTTATGCGTTGCTACTAGAACTAACCCTGCCTAATGTTCGAATGGCGATGCGCTCACGTGCCTGGGTTGTCTATTGATACGGCCTACATATGCTCTGAATACTAAGAATAAATTGTTGGCAGCTGCGCTCGTGGTGTATTTCTTGTTCCTTCCACTTGTCCTCATTTTTTCGCGCAGCTTTAACCTTCCTTCAATTATAGATCCGGTCGGAGCCACTTTGTTGAAATGTTGCACAGTCCACTCGCACACACACAAATCCTCCAAACGGCTGATCACTGAGCAAACTTCCTAATGATTAAACGATACCCCACCAGGCTTACTAATGCCAGTGAACATTTCCATCGCAACAACATTCGTAGGCCGCTTACTTCTGTTGAGAAGGCATGTTCAATCATCGGTGTGGCTTGGCGATGCCGCCTTCTATTGACAAACGTTCGCGTCCCTCTTTTCCGGTGGGTCGATTTCGCTTGCCCGGTCGGCAGCTAGCCGCTGCAGCCATCGCGATAGGTTTAGTTACTTTTGTTTGCAGATGTCTATATCCCTTTTTTTTTTGCTATCGCGTCTTGGGTGTCTCACTGGTTCAATCAAATGATTGCTAGTTTAGAATATTTATCTTTGTTGTTAAATATTCTTGTTAAAAACCTTGTAGTTAGCTTTGTTGTTGTTAACTTTGTTGTTACTTGAAACTAAAGCTGAATGAGGAGATAAAAATTGTGCATGGAGATGTTCAGATTCACTAGCTTTTTTCTTTTTTTAGGATGTTGAGGTCTTTATTTCTGAGGCAATGAGCAGACACCACGGGATTACACTTCGCACAATGCTTACGGTTCATTGTCCATGACGGGGCAGTCTCAGCAGCACTTACATTATGTATCAACAAAGAGTGCGCAGATTATAAAAAGTGCTATTTCTCAATAGTAATATAGAGCACCTTATTTCGGGGTCGGAATTCACAGCATGTTTCGTTTTGTGTATCGCGTGCGTTGCTTCGTTGCAAGTGCTTGTACCCGTCGTTGGTACACAGTGGTTATGGCGTCGCGCTTTTGAGCACGAGGTCACATGTCCGATCCCTGGTGCGGAATACAATTAATGCTGGAGTACCGTGCTTTGAGTCACTTTAAAGAACCTAATAGTCAAAATTATTCCGGAATCGTTTACTGCGGCGCTCCCGATCACCAATTGTATACAGCCTTTTAGTGGCGAGATAACCGGGGGGCATTAAATAGTATGCAGTGTTGTGATAAATGTCGCTTTCTTCATATATGGTTCTAGCTTGTTTGTGTCTTGATTACTTAGCTTTCAAATACGCGCTGTTTCTTCTTCTCTCCCTCTGGATATATATATATATATATATATATATATATATATATATATATATATATATATATATATATATATATATATATATATATATATATATATATATATATATATCTGTGTGTGTGTGTGTGTGTGTGTGTGAACGCGAAGGAAGAGGATCAACCGAGGGGCCCGCTTTTTATTAGTCATATCATGAGAAGCCAACACACAAGTACACCAAGAACAACACAAGGTAACTTATATTTAATAATTGAGTTAAAGAAATTATAAATTATTGGCACCGAAAGTGGATGACAAAACAACTTGCCGCAGGTGGGGAACGATCTCGTGTCTTCGCATTGTGCGTGCGATGCTATCATAAATACCAGACATAAATACCCAAGAAAGAGGACGGGAAATTGGCGCCGCGGTAGCTCAATTGGTTAGAGCATCGCACGTGTACTGCGACGACCTGGGATCGTTCCCCACTTGCGGCAATTTTGTATCATCCACTTTGTTTGGCGTTCATTTATCATTTCTTTAACTTAATTAGTAAGTATAAGTAAACTTCCCTATGTCGTCCTTGGTGTCCCTGTTTGTTGGCTTCTCGTACTATATATATATATATATATATATATATATATATATAACGGGGATGCACGTTCTTTTTGTACTATCAAACATTTCGGTTGTTAGTCACAATTAACAAGACAGTGGCAGCCTTTTTCAAATTTTCAGAAATATTGCTAAACATGTGCAAGAATTTTCAGCCGTGAATTGGCACGGTTTCATACAGGGTCTTTATTTTTTTAGTTGCGCCAATATTTATTGATTGCCTATGACGGATAGACCAATTATGCCCCTTGATCTAAATTACTCGATAACGCGGTCATTACTACTGCGAGAAATCAAAATGTTCAATTGAATAGTTAACGTATTTACGCTAATTATTTGTTCTATTAATTACATTTCTCCACATATTTCAATGTACGAATTATAGCCACTGCGTTCACACGGCATATCCACTTGTAACCAATCCTCTGGACAGCACCAGTTCTGAGATATTAATTTTCAATGCGTCCATCGAAATCCATTGGTATTTCAGTTACTTTTGTGCTTCAGTGCATAAAACAGTGGTTTCTTAGGAAAGCGACGGACCCCATTCAGTACATTATAGATATTCTTGGATTCGCTTTCATTCACCGAAGTACTGTATAATCGCATTACGTAACAACAATAATTCCTCAACATTGATTCACTTTAGACCAATAAATTGCTTCTCATAAGCATCATCCAAGAGGCTCTTGTCACACTTTCAGCTTTCTTCTCAGACGTATTTCGTTTCTTTCTCCGAAAAATAAAATCGCGGGATATATCTCTTTTCCACCTGTGCCGCTTCGCATAAGTGTTTCCCATAATTATCTGGCTGTGCGGCAACCTTTAATTTATACTTTCGCACTTGTAGGTAGAAAACAACACAACGCATTCCATTTCCCCTCGGTGAACCAAACTGGTCCGAACTGGTCGATGCAATTTCTTCCGTTATTTCTTCGGGGAGTTCGTGACAACGTCCTTCGCTGGAGAAACCCCGGTGGCCGTGCGGCAATACACTACAGGCAGCATCGAAGACAGTGACATGCACCGAGCGCAATTTCGTTCGAACAGCATTTGCTCGCAATCTCATTCTCAAGCTCTCGCTTCGAGTTTCGTGCCGCGGCCTACATTAAGGTTGTGCATGGCCGCGGTATCCCAACTTCTATGGGACCCGATTTTCCATCCTTCGTCTTCTTCAGTCTTCGGGCAGTAGTGCACGTGCTGTGCCTAAGAAGGGCGAGAGGATGCGATGTTAGAAAATATTTGCCGGTGGCCTGGTCGATAGACACTTTGCATTGCAAAGCAGTGGCTCTCCTCGGGCTGCTGACATTCCACGACGCTGTGGCAGAGGGGTCCTATATCTAGAAGCGTCTGATTGTTTCCTGTATAATATTTTGGCTTGCGCGTTGTCCTATTCCTGCCGCCTGATTATGTTTTCGTAACTGGTTTTTGCCTGCCATCATAGTCGTCGGAACATTGCTGAAGAGGTCGTACAGGAGGTCCAGGAAGAGATATTTAACAAAGCCAAATCCTTCATGTTTCTTTTTTTTTCATTGATAAAGCATATAGTTTCATACAAAGATTACCCGAGAAGAATCTGGCACTAAAATTGCTTCGGCACCGTGAGGAATCATGGCTAATGTATGGATTTCTTTTACCATGTGAAAGGAATTTGTTGTGTGTTCTAGAATATCTAGAATCATCTGATGGCTTCTTATATTTCATTTTGTCTTGTACATTGCGCTATTCCTGCAACATAATTCTTATTTCATACCGTTTTTTTTGCCTGCCTTTATAGGCGTCAGAGCATTAATGAATAGATCGTGCACAAGGTCCAGGGAGAGGTATTTAAAGAAGCCCAATTTTTCATAATTCATACTATTAATCAACCATATAGTTTCAAAGAAAGATTACCTGAGGAGAATCTGGCACTAAAATGGTTTCGGCATAATGAGGAATTATGGTTAATGTTTGGATTTTTTTACGATGTGACATGAATTCGTTATATTAAAATTAATAAAATTATGAGGTTTTACGTGCCAAAACCTCGGTCTGATTATGAGGCGCGCAGTAGTAGGGGACTCCGGAAATTTGGACCACCTGGAGATCTTTAACATGCGCCTAAATCTAAGTACACGGGTGTTTTCGCATTCGGCCCCATCGAATTGCTGCCGCCTTGGCTAGGATTCGATCCAGCGACATCGTGCTTGGCAGACCAACACCGCAGCCGCTAAGAAACCATGGTGGGTCATGGATTCGTTGCGTGATCTAGAATATCTAGAGTCATCTGATTGTTTCCTACATTTTATTTTGGCTTGCACATTGTCCTATTCCTGTGCCCTAATTATGTTTCCGCAGATGGTTTTTGCCTGCCTTCCTTCTCGTCAGAACATTACTGAAGAGATCGCACACGAACTCCAGGAACAAGTATTTAATAAAGCCAAATCCTTCATGACTTTTCTATTATAAAGCATATAGTTTTATACAAAGATTACCCGAGGGAAATCTGGAACTGCAATTGTTTTGGCACCATGAGGAATAATGGGGGATGTCTGGATGTTTTTTTACAATTTGACATGAATTCGTTGTGGGTGCTAGAATATCTAGAATCATCTGATTGCTTCTTACGTTTTATTTTGGCTTGCGTGTTATCATATTCCAACCGCCAAATTCTCTTTTCGTGGTTGCTTTTTGCTTCCTTCATGGGCGTCAGACCATTACTGAAGAGATCGTACATGAGGTCCAGGAAGAGGTCTTAAACAAAGCCAGATACAACACGCTTTTTTTTCTATTATAAAGCATAGAGATTCATACAAAAATTACGCGAGGAAAATCTGGCATTGCAATTGTTCAGGTACTATGAGGAATCATGGGCAATGTCTCAGTATTTTTACGATCTGACGGGAATTCGCTGACAAAGCACACCAGAGCTTTCCTTATTTCTTTTTGGTGTTCAATAGCAATGTATTCTGGCAACTAAAATTTCGATTAGACATAATAAGAGCCCTACACTCTCAATCTCAATCATTATCTCATTAAAGTTCCTGTTTCTCTCACGCTCTATGTCTTACGTTCGCAATGAATGACATATTTTATCTCGCACGTCACTTAACCTACGTGATGTTTTGGTAATTAGCACTTGCCGTAAACGCCTTACTAAGCAATTATTTTTGTGAGGTTGCGCGAGCCATAGAACTCGAGAAAATGTAGGATGGACATGCTCAATTGTCGGAGTGAATTGAATTTTCAGTGATAAGTGAACTTAAGGAATAGTATAAAATCACAAGGTCACATCTTAGCCAGATGGATAAAGCTTAGGCACATACTTAGAATCCAATATCTCCCAGGGTTCTACTAGGACACATAAATAACCAAGAAAGTGGATGGGGAAACAGCACCGCGGTAGCTCAATTGGTAGAACATCGCACGCGAAATGCGAAGGTTGTGGGATCGGCTCCCACCTGCGGCAAGTTGTTTTTTCATCCACTTTAATTTCCAATGATTTATCGGTTCTTTATTTCATTGATTAAGCACAAGTAACGTCCCCTGTGTTGTCCGTGGTGTCAGTGCTTGGTGGCTTCTCATGATATGACTATATATGTGTATATATATATATATATATATATATATATATATATATATATATATATATATATATATATATATATATATATATATATATATATATATATATATATATATATATACCCGAGGGAAATCTATATATATATATATATATATATATATATATATATATATATATATATCCAGAGGGAGAGAAGAAGAAACAGCGCGTATTTGAAAGCTAAGTAATCAAGACACAAACAAGCTAGAACCATATATGAAGAAAGCGACATTTATCATATATCATATATCATATATTATATATATATATATATATATATATATATATATATATATATATATATATATATATATATATATATATATATATATATATATATATATATATATATATATATATATATATATATATATATATATATATATATATACACACACACTCGGACAAGAGCTCTTGAGTTCCCGTAGTATCTTTAGTGACTTACTTTCAGAAGTCAATCACAATTCTTTTTACCTAATACTATATGCCCCAAGCTGTCTTTCTCACTTTATCGGCCACTGTTTCACGACAGGAATTTGAAGCAGCTATAATTGGTGACAGCTAAATAATGAAGGAAAGCTTCTTGCCACAAACGTACAGTGCGTGTCAACCCATTCCGCCGTGCTGATCGAAAAAAATTATCCCATTATGAATAGAACGGCACGAAGATGTGTTCTTACGGTTTAATAACAAGGAAGTAGCCATGGTAACGCCCAACACGCAGGAGCAGCACAGGTGGCAGATATATTGACAAAAAAGGCAGCTCAAGTGCCCCTATGATAAATTTTGAACTGCATCTTTTTTATTTTTTATTTCGCTTCTATGTTTTAGAAACGCTCACGTGAACCTTGTTTCCGCTGAGTCTGCAAGAAGATGCACACGGCAAGTGTGATGCACTATCGTGAGCAATATGAGTGGCAACACAGGAGCGCCTCTCCGACAGCCTCGAACCATGCTATGCACAATACGTGGCGGCCGTGTCGGAAACAAAGTAGAAAGGAGGACGCTGTTCCCATAACTGTTGGCACTCCCACCAAGCGTCTCTTTATACAAAGCGCGCAACTTCGCATCGCCAGCACTAATCTCGCCCACTCTGCCTTCTGCTAAAGAGAGAGAGAGAGAAGGGAAGACGGAAAGGCAGGGAGGTTAACCACTGAAGTCCACTGAAGAAATAAAGTGGTGTTACTGCTCGTATATATAACACTGGATTCCAACCTCCTTGTGCGACAAAAACAAATCCTTTTTTTTTACCTGCGAATACCTATTGTGGTGTTTACCTATTGTACAGTACCTATTGTACTGTAATTCCGCTTGCTGTTCATGTTTAAACGAATCAATCGCTCTCTTGCAAGCTTCGCTAAAATCAGCAATAAAGATGTTAAGATAAATCGGGGAAAAATGCAAATATGCTCGGCATTAAATGCTGACAAGCATTTAAGGGAATCCGAGGAGGTCTAACCTAATCCAAACTTCTAATGTGGCATCCGGCACAGGCCACAGTGCAGCTTTCTGCGGCTGAAATACGAGTTACCCCTATTGCCCCCCACCTCTCACACACGCCAACTCCTTCCATCAACATAATTCGCAGTCAACGTCGCGCACGCCTGCCAATATTTCGAAGAGGAATCGGTTTAAAGCTACCACTCTGTCTTGCTATTTTCGACATATTCTCGCGTAGGTTAAAACTAGGATGCATCTGTCCATAGCGCCTGATTTTTAAAGAAAGTTTTGGGTTTTTTTTTCATTGCCCATTTTGATCTATTATTTGTCGTAAAGGAAACAATACTGTATGAAAATCGGAAAACAGAAATGCTTCTCACGGCGCTCGCAAGAGAGACGAGCGTCATTCACAAGTGGTAAGCAAACTAAACAAAAAAGCAGTTGACTTAACCATTTCTGAGAACTGATAAGCATTGAGTGGATTGTTGACCGGCGCAATTTGAATTGAGTAAAAAATAAAAATAAATTAGATTCTGAAGTTTACGTGCCAAAACCATGATCTGAGTATGATGAACACCCTAGCGGGGCACTCCGGATTAATTTCGACCTCCTGAGGTTATTTAACCTGCACCGAATGCAGGGGTGTTTTTGCATTTCGCCTCAATTGAAATGCGGCCGATGGGGCTTGATCCCGCGACCTCATGCTGAACAGCGTAATGCCACTGCCACTGTACAACGATGGGTGAGTAAAAAAAAAGACAACTTCACTTAGAAGGTCAGCCTAGTAGCTTTTTCTCCTTTTACGTGCACGTAACAGCACCATAAAAGCATTGCGTCAAGATGAAGCAAACAACAATAAATTCCCCGACCGAGGACAGTCCATCTAAACTGTAAACCCTTTTCGCTTCTTCCGTATAAACTTGAACCGCAAGACTATGAGTTAAAGTAAAATAAAAAAAATTGTTTGCAAATGCTCATCTCCCACGATTCTACGTTCTTTCGCATAAGAACAAATTATGCTCTGCCCACCTACACGCTACAGCGTACGCGTTCGCGCGATAGCAGCATGGACGGACCGATGTAAGAGGTCGCAAGGAGGAAGTGCTCGAAGTGCAAAGCCTGAGAGATAACGGCCCTCTGGACTAAAAGTATTATTATTTCTCTTTTATTTTCCGTACTTGCGTACATTCTAGCACGAGTAAATCAATTATCGAGGCGCACGGTTGTCGTACTCGTCGTTGCACGGGCTGAAAATATCCCGGACAGTTTCCGTACACACGCCATCAAGCGCTGGAACCGCGACGTAAATTGTGTTCTAAGCCAGAGAAGGTGAAACGTTCCTCTTTTTTCTTTGTATTTCCTTGCCAAGCCCCGGGGCCACTTCGAAAAGGAATCTTTCCAAGTGCTGAGCGCAGGGATGTCATTCGACAGGCTCGTACTTTTGCATCGAAAGAGCCGGCACCCGAAGTACGTGAACGTCCTTTTATTTTACAATTCGCATTTACCGTTTGTGTGTCGTTTCCTTCCATTTATTTCTTTTATTTCACATACCGAGCTGTATATTCAGTCAGCAAAGACGCTGAAAAAGAGAAAGAGTGAAAATATTGGTTGCCGCAAAGTTTACACTCCGCACTTATCATGACATAGTATTGGCGCTATGTAAGAGCTTGTCGTCGGCTATTTCTTGTGCCAATAAATTCTGTTTCTTTGGAATCCTTCACCAAAGTCAAGTTTGAAAACAATGTCAACGATAACGTGATCGCTCTGGAAGCGTTGGTGTGGCAATACATGTCAAGAAAGATAGTATTGTCACGTAATAATGCCTGTGGTGAACACGCAGCAAACTGTAAATCCAGCAACTAACTTTTACAGCGAAGCTGTCTATGGCTGCCCTCCGGTAAAATCGGGGCGGCAAACAGAAAACGCATTGTGGCAAAGCTAGCTGCCTCCCCAATGCTCCTAAGCTCTCAATCTAATGTAGGTATCTTGAAAAAAGTTGTACTGAAATTGGCGCTAGGACGGCTCTATCATTACACTAAGTTTCGGTTACTTGTCGTAATTGGGTAGTCCAGATTGAAGTGGTAAGCGTTACAGAATTAGCGTCTCCTGTCAATACATTGACGTATACGGAGGGAGTATGATAAGAGAAAACGGCTATCTCTCTTATTTTATCAAAAGTATCCCAAAACAAATTATATGAAAATTTGCCGCTTAGACTACCCTAACATTACGCCGATTTTCATTTACTTTTCCTATTACGTAGTTCCCAGTGAAGTTGTAAATATTGAGGAATTCCCACCGGCTGCCAATACATGTGCTTCTGCGAGAGGGAAATGGTGAGCCTCATGTTTGTCCACTAGAATAAAACTCCACTCTTTCCAAGTTTCATTCAGCTTATTAGATAGGAAGCATGCTCAATCGCAAATTACAAACAAACGCGTGTTGTTTCATGTGCACCTCTGAACTGCACCCCGGTCAACGCATATCGTCGCTCCCGTCGAGGCTCAGTTCAACAGCCACCTGCGTTTAAACGGCGATCCGTCGCAGCTGCGTCGACAGGATCCGCGTCTTTAGAGTGGCGACGTAAAAGCCCTCCGGTGGTAGCTCCGTGCATGTGTGACGCAGTGCGTGACGTAGTGTTCGCCAGATATTTCTTTGTATTTCGGATAAATGACATACACATAACTGTATGTATAGTTACATACCCACAAAACGATGTACCAACGTATTTATACCACCATAGCACCTTCGCTAGTCAACCACCTTCAGAGGGTAGAATGGCTCCTCAATTTTTTTTTTATTCGTCAAACCTGTGCCGACAAAAGCAAGTGACACTCAAAGTGCAATGATAGCGGCGAGCACAGTCGGCGATTGTAGAAATATGACCAGCGGGGGAAGCGCGTCGGATTTTATATAGGACTCGTTACAAGACCCGTTGAAGATTCCAGCGTAGTCGCTGGTGCCCGCGTGCCTTCCAGAAAGTACTACACAATTCGTGTCACGCATACAATCAGCTTACACAAGGTTATGTGACAACAGACAACGGATAGAACCATGGATAACATTCGAGAAACTTCCGATACATGCAGGCGCGTCCCTCGCCAAGCGATAAGGTTTAACATTTGTCAACCGGCGAAAGGTGGTCACCGCATAAAGATAAGCAAGTGCACTTGTCAGTATAGCCCATAGATACTGTGCTTCTGACACGTGCGCCATCGAATCAACCTACAGCAATGCTACTGCAAAAGCTTATTTTTCATTTCGTCACTGGCTGTCTTAAAACATAGCATAAGAAATAAAATAAAACAATAAAGAATGAAGCGGTCTGCGCTGGACGCATGAAAGAAGACGAAGGAAGGTGCTAGGGGAGAAGTGAGAAGGAAGAAGTTGGAATAAAATGGCGGACGACACCCGTCTCACTTAGATGATGTCATTTCTGTTGCCGTTCTAGTTAGGAACGCTACATTTTGGCGCAGCCGACAGTTTTCGAAGACCAGCGATGCGGGTGACGTTTTTCGTCGACCAGGCGTCATCAGAGTCTGTTGTGTTCACCCGATACCAAGTGCACGGTGAGCCAGCGACGGACCTTCCTCTTGAAGTTAGTTCTACCGCGCTGATCAACGTGGTACTGCAACAAGCTGCAATCAGCCGCCAAGCCCTCGTGCAAACAGGATCGGTGACAGTGAATCTACAACTGCAGACACTGAGCGAACTCGTTCTGGAACCCATACGACGTGGCACCCTCAAAGAGGAAACGCCTGCCGGGAAGGTGAGCCTAGACTTGAGTGTTATGGAACTGCAAAGGAACATTATACAACAGATCGAAATAATGATAACTTTCGTCCAAGCGCTTAGTCGAGAGCAGTCAGCACGAAGTATTGTTGAACCAGATGTTTTTGAAGGAAAATCGCAAAATGCACACTACTGGCTGTGTTTTTTCGAGTACGCCTGTGACAAGAATCTGTGGCACTCCGACGACACAAAGATTTTGCATATGCGCCGCTATTTGGGCGGTATAGCCAGAAAATGGTATGACGTGCAACTCATGGATTATGGAACAACATGTTGGGAACTGTGGAAAAGCAACTTTTTAGGGGCTTTCGAAGGCAACGCAGTAGAAAGATGGGATGCGGCACTGCGGTTCAGTTATACAGGTGGCTCTCTGCTTGAGTACTGTCTTGAGAAGCGTCGCCTGTTGTATTCTGCAGAACCGAAGCTGTCGTCTTCTGCTGTTGTAGCTTTGATAACGCAAGGGTTGTGTATCGAGATCCGTAGTCATGTCCAGCTCAAAGGTCCAAGAACGTTTGATGACCTTCTGAACTTTCTACAGACCTCAGTGCCAAGAATTACATCGAGAAGACAGCCAGATGGTAGAACAGAGCAACTTGATTCCAATCTAGAGTCGTTGCCGTCAACTGAATGTGAACACAGCTTCATAAACAAATCTCTGGGAAGCGTAAATCATGACTGTGAGGATGGTGAAGAACCAATTACCGCAGTTCACGGCAACCTACTTCCACATAATCTGTCTACCGTGCATCACAAGCCCCAGAAAAAGAGCTTCAGTGAGACAGTATATTTGGTGTCGTCAAGCTTATTGTACGCCCCCATTAAGGTAGATGGCATTGAAGTGAAGGCTCTCGTTGACAGTGGAGCTTCGGTATCTATTATCAACAAGACTCGAGTGGATGCCAGTCGTCTGCACGCTGGTAGAACATTGCGTGTCCAAGCCTACGATGGGTCAGTGACCATGCATAGCGAATGGGTAACCCTGGCTATTGAATTTCAAGGAAATGCTATTACCAGTGACGTATTGGCCATTCCCAATGTCACCTACGATTTTCTTTTGTCCCGTCCAGACATGAAAAAACTTAAGATGAACCTCTATTGGGATGACAAGGTAATGGCCGAAGACACGATAAGAACAGAAGCCCCTGGTGAAGAACCTAGTGTATCAAGGCTAATTTTTCACCACGAAGACATCAAGACAAAGTACCCAGAGCTTATATGCATAGGAAGCTACCCTCCAGCAATGAAATCCCATGTCGTTCCTTTTGAGCTCGCAGATAAAACAGTGGTTCGTAGAACCCCCTATAATATGTCCAGAGATAAAAAGGTGTGGCTGAAAAAGGAGTTGCAAGAAATGTTAGACGCAGGTATCATCCGGCCTTCTGTATCCCCATTTGCTTCTCCTATCACTATTGCACCTAAAGAAGACGGGACATTCCGCCTCTGCACAGACTACCGGGCTCTCAATCGTCAAACTGAATTGATACCTTATCCAATGCCGAGAATCGACGACATCATTGACGAAACCGGTGGTTGCCATTGGTTTTCACGAATAGATCTCTGCAAGGGCTTTTGGCAGATTCCACTAAGTGAAGAAACGAAGAAGTACACCGCGTTCATAACCCCATTTGACTTGTTTGAGTACAACCGCCTACCATTTGGTTGGAAAAACTCCCCTGCGTGGTTTCAGAAGATTATGACGGACATTCTGAAACCTTACCTGGGCACATTTTGCAATGTGTACATCGACGACATCATCATCTACTCAAAGACAAAGGACGAACACCGTAGTCATCTTTCAAAAGTTCTTCATGCCCTCAGTCTTGCCCAACTCAAAGTCAACTTCAAGAAAAGTGCGTTCTTTCAAGATACCGTAGTATTTCTTGGCAGGGTGTTTGATGGACAGACTAAAAGCACCAAGCAAGAATCGGTAGAGAGAATCTCCAAGCTGGTAAAGCCTTATGATGTGCACTCCCTGCGCGTTTTTCTTGGCCTTGCAGGACACTTCCGGGCGTTTATCAAAGACTACGCACTGAGAACAAGGTGCCTCACACGTTTAACTCAGAAAGACGTGCCTTTTCATTGGGACGAGAAGTGCGAAGCTGTCTATCGTGAGCTTGTAAAACTAATATCGTCGGACCCCATCTTGCGAATACCGGATTTTTCCTTGCCTTTCGTGCTGAACACGGACGCATCACATTATGCTACCGGTGCAGTTCTATACCAGAAGCCATCCAAACAAGCTGATCAAACCAAACACTACGTCGTGGGGTACTACAGCTATACCCTGAAACCCGCCGAAATCAATTACTGTACCACAGAAAAGGAAGCTCTGGCCGTCTTAAAAGCTGTGCAGTACTTTCGTACTTACCTGGAAGGTGCCAAATTCATACTTTTCACGGACCATCAAGCATTGACTCAACTTCTGAGCATGGCCCAGCCAAGAGGCCGCATTGCTAGATGGGTGAACTATCTGCAACAATTTAATTTCGTAATTTCGCACCGTCCTGGCCCACTCCTCACTGACGCTGACGCACTATCAAGATTACTTGTACAGGAATCAAGCAATAATCCAGATACAATCAATCATATTAAGCTATGGGAAGGTACAGAAGAGCTCCAGTTTATCAATGGAAGGTATCACGTACCACCAACTATGATTCCAAGGATTCTTCATCTATACCACGACACCCCTGAATCGGGTGGACATGATGGCTTCTGGCGCACTTATAAGAAATTGCTCATGAGATTCACATGGCCGGGCATGAAAAACGACATCAGCCATTACATCCGCACATGCCACCTCTGCCAGGTGAACAAAGTTAAATTCAAGCAATCGACAGACGTTATGACAAACCCTGAATATTCAAGCATCCCGTTCGAAGTAATTCATTTGGACTTCGCGGAGCTCAAAAAGAAGGGGGAAGGAGTCAAGCGAACGCAAGCTTTCTTGCTCTCCATAGATGAGTGCACACGGACGATTGCGGCTAAAGCTGGCAAAGAAGACGCAAACAGCGTAATAGACCTCCTCAAAGCTGAGTGTTTTAAACACACAAAGACGCTCGTCTGCGACAACGGGCCGGCTTTTCGGAGTGCCAAATTATCAAAGTGGGCCCAGGAGCACGGCATCATGATAAAGTATTCTTCTCCATACCACCCGGCAGCAAACGGCCTAGCGGAACGTGCCATACGATACATCAAACAGTATCTGAAGATGTATCCAGACTTTGCCGGTGGCTGGAAGTGCTGTCTCGAGGCCGCTGTGAAGCATCACAACAGATCATACACCACGAGTTTAGGCTGCAGCCCTCATTTTGTAACTTCAGGTACAGCGCCCATACTTCCTGCAGATCGTGAGCTAGGTCTCCTAGAGAACCTCGAACTTGCGGAAGTAAGGAAAACTGTCAAAGAACAGGAGATCTACAGGCGCCGCATGAAGCGAAACTTTGATAAAAGGCACAGTAGCGAGATACCGGACATACAGCCTGGAGACTATGTCCTTGTAAGGAAAGGAGCTGTGCCCTCAAATTCAAAATATTGCGGACCATTTCAAGTTATTAAGACTGCATGCCAGCATGGAATATTGAAGAATGTCTGTTACGCCGGAGCCTCGGGCCAAACGGAGTGCGCCGCTATTGGAAACGTATTCAAGTATTACCCCAGGAGGTGTAATTAAAAGAAATCCGGAAGAGTGAAGCGGTCTGCGCTGGACGCATGAAAGAAGACGAAGGAAGGTGCTAGGGGAGAAGTGAGAAGGAAGAAGTTGGAATAAAATGGCGGACGACACCCGTCTCACTTAGATGATGTCATTTCTGTTGCCGTTCTAGTTAGGAACGCTACAAAGAATATAACCCCGCCTTCTGCAGAAAGTCCGGAAAGGCTCTGCAATTACTATAGTCTTGAATCCGCATGAAATCAGCATGCCGCTTACTGTGGAGGCCAGACAATCCCGGCAAGGGCTCGCGGATATGTCGTGTGCCTGGGCAAGTCCTGAACAGGGTTACACATCGGTGTCTTCTGCCAGGGTCGTTCAGTCAGGGCAGGTGGCGTCCTCCTTGACGAAACCCTTCCCCTTGAAGGTTACAAAAGGACTGAGGGCTGCTCCAGCCCATATACCCTCCTCACAGAAACTTCATCCAGCCTTATGAGGCTCGGTATATGGGCGCTCAGCGGCGCGCTTGAGCTCATGGCTGTTACTTTTTAATGCTACTAGTCATTTTGTCATATCGCATTCTTTGTGCAGACGGAGAAAGAGGTTGCGAAAGCCGAGAGAGCATCAACAAACCCAGTGCATCACCTCTTCTCTCAGGCAGTCCCGTATACAGTACGCGCACTCTGCGTCCCGAAAAAAATAAGGTAAACATAAAGGAGTAGGACATGGCAGAATCCGAGTCGAGCCAAGCAACAATGAAAGTCAAATACTCAAGGTGAGGGAGAATTGGATGCATGGACGAAAGGTTCAGATTCAGAAGACGCTGAAGAGTGAAGCAGGAGGATTTCTGTTTACTCTTTACGTAGATTCTGTCTCGTTGAAGTATGAGCTGTTCTTATTGCCCATGTGTTTCGCTTTTTTATGCGAAGCATATTACGAGAGCTCAACCCAGCTCCTCAGGCGCGGCGGTGTCGCCATGAACCCACGTGACACCGTGACGTCACGACAGAGGAGAAGTGGCTTTGGCTCAACTCTTGCAAGACGGGCTGGGTGGGAATCGAACCAGGGTCTCCGGAGTGTGAGACGGAGACGCTACCACTGAGCCACGAGTACGATGCTTCAAAGCGCTACAAAAGCGCCTCTAGTGAATACGGTGTTGCCTTAGAAACGAGCTGTTTCTAAGGCGTGCGTCTCTTGCTCAGGCGCACATTTCGTTGCCGCGCCGAACGCTGCTTTGCTCGACGCTCACCGCGTCCAATGCGGGGCGCGTAGTCGCTGCCCTATAGCCCATTGTCTTACACCCCTTGGCGGGTCGACGGGAACGCTGTCGCGTTCCACTCTTGAAGGCGAAGCAGTAATGCATGAGTTGTTTCTTCGTCTAGCCGAACCAAATATAGCCAAGCAACAGCAGTTCACCAGGCTAAACAGTGGTTCAACAACTAAAATAAAGGCTAGTATGCTTCGCATCCTGGGCTTAACCTTACCTAAGCCACAGCCATTTTTTTTTCTCTTCCCAGCGACTTCTATATTGAATGGCAAGGCTGTATGGGCATGGACACACATGAAAGGCGACTTCAGGCGATGACTTTCAGTGCTCAGACCGGCTATTACGACGTTTATAAATATTTCTTTTTCTTGAATTTTCTTTTGCGGATGCTACCACATTTTCTCACCATTTGCCTGCTTTATAATTTAATTCTTGAGTGAATCCCCCTTTGCTGTTATTGACCCCTTAGCCGTTTTTCTTTTTTGTCCAACCTCACTTTACGTGTCGACTACAAACTGTCCTAGATTTAAGTCGGCGTCCGACTCTTCTTTTTTCGAACTATGGTGTTTTCGTGCTCTCAACTTTCTTGAGCTTTGTATTATATTGAATTGCTCATCGTAGTTGTGACATGTATTCTTTTTTTGAATGGGTGTTTCTTACATATTTTTTCTCGCGTAATAATAGAACTTCTTGAACGCAGACCCCCAGAAATTATTCGCAAGAAAATTACGATATGGATATTAGTCATTCAAAACGCCTACCAAAATGCAGCTATAATATTCAGACCACCGAAAGAATACGCCACTGGCACTACACCTGCCCTCGAAATGATATATCGGATTTTTAAAGCGAATCTTTCCCTGCTGACCATCCCGTGGTTGGCATGGCTGTTGCCATTCGCCGAGTCCCACTGGGACAAAAGAGGTAAATAATCATTTAATGGAGCATGCAGCACTGGCTCTGTATACTTGTTCTGCATACACCTGCCATCACCATTGTCCCTCGACAAGCACCTTGCATTGACTTCGCCTTGGTAGCATCGTTCCGCAAACGTCCCACATTATGCACCCACCTAATTTGGTGCTTTTGGCACGGCTTGTGAGCGATGTAGTGCATAAACATGAAAACTGCGTGAGGTTAATGCTGTGGCCTTTCTAGTACATAAGAATAAACGTTGCATGCGGTGACATACTACATAGAATAAAAGTAAGCATAATAATATGCGTGGTCGTTTTTGCTCAGGATTTAATAAGCGCCGCTTTATTGAAGCTTCACTTCACATGTGTTCCGAGATAAGTACGCGACCCGCATATCTTTCTCGTTTTGTTCCTTTAGGTGTGCTCTGACGTTAAGATAGGGTTGATGATTTATGGGGTTGTTGAGATTCAGGGTACGGAGTTGACGGCGAGATCAAGTTTAGGTTCGTAGTGTTTTTCTGGATATTACAAGCAAAATTTACTGCGATGTTTTCGTGATGCTACAGGAAATGCAAACTTGACAGATCCTTTTACCTTAAATGCAAGCATGAGTACGCTATAGCTGTTGTAGTGCACTACTACGTGTCACAGTGGTCCGGTCACAAAGGACGACGACGACACGCCCAGCACGCTGACGGTGCGCGAGCAGGGGAATCGGCGGAATCAGGCTTCCGCCTGATTGAGCGGGCTCGACTAAAAATATAATTTGTTTACGCCAGACATCAGCGTCTCTCTGCTGTCCACAAATTATATTTACCTTATATCATATTATATTGTAATATATTATATTATAGAGGCTCAACCGTGCGTTGAGCCTATCGCTTATCAGGAACGACGGTGCTTCCTTTCCGTGTGCTAGCGCCACAGATGCTGACGCAGTGTGAAGCCGATGCCTAGAGCCGTGGTCGCTGACTGCACCATGGCTCCGACACATGGTTCTTAAGCACGAAGTGCGGTTGAGTGCGCTGTAGTATGGCAGCAAATGAGCGCAGTCACTTTTCTTCATTTTATATTTCGCGGGCTTTCTTGAAATGCCGGTAAAAATGGCCACGCAGCCTGCACCTTGCCATAAAAAACTGGATCGGTTGTTTTCGAATGCACTCTACAACGTAACGAGACGCACTTGGCCGTATAGTGAACATTAAAAAAAGCGCCAGTCATCTTA
The DNA here is from genome assembly GCF_038994185.2 of Dermacentor albipictus. Classification (NCBI taxonomy): domain Eukaryota; kingdom Metazoa; phylum Arthropoda; class Arachnida; order Ixodida; family Ixodidae; genus Dermacentor; species Dermacentor albipictus. The sequence goes on from NC_091821.1 coordinate 360,095,473, forward strand.
GCTAATTAAGTAATTAGGCGCAAAATAAAGGTGCCTTACAAAGCGCCACATGACGGCAAACCACATGTAGTTGCTTAATTTATTCTGTAGCGGTTAACCACTCACTTTTTAATCCTTCGTTGAAGTTACGGGAATAGAGAGAGAAATAGAAGACAGGAAAGGGCAGGTAGATTAACCAGGCGCACGTCCGGTTAACTACCCTGCACTGTGGGAAGGAAGTATGGGGATGAAGAGAGATGGAGCACAGTTTTGGCGCACAGTGGAACGGTCGCATCGAGTCTACACACGGTTCCCAAGACCTGTCGACTTGAAGTATTTCAAGCGCGCTTTCATCGCTTTCTGTGACATCGACGCGTACGGCCAGGGTCCAAGGATCTTCATTACGGAAAATGGTCTAGGAAGTTACGGGAAACATCCTGTATATACCTGAACGAAAGCGAAACAGAACGACCGTCTGCTTTTCATTTGCTACTAGCATCAAAGAACACAAATGCATGGTCGAGGGAGAATTAAATGTTGATTGTGAATGCTTAAAACCTACAAGAAAAGGGAAATATTATGAAGCCAATCAAGTAAAATGGTTCACACGTTTGTAATTAGCTAGCAAGTGTATACGTTGCTGTCCTGAGAGCACGCACCTGTCAGCTGTAGTTCGCTAGTGAAAAACTAGATGGAGGATTAGTTCCTAGGACGTTATTCAACATCACTGTAACTCGTCAGGTGTCTCATAAATAAAAAATTGACTCCCCATCTCGGCCTTGGGAAAGTGAATGTCTAGCGAAGCTGTTGAAAACCACCACTACAACTGCTTAGGGGGGTATGCAATGCTTTGTTGCTCATTTACTCTTCCCGCACATAAATCATACCCAGGAGTATGGGAACGTGCGAACTTTTCCTGGACTGTAATCACACGGCAATACGAACAGCTGCAGCACGCTGCCACTGATCGTATTGCTGCTTCGTCTTCCTTTTCCGCTTTTCGTATTGACCATACACCAAACTCCTCCGGAGTCCCAACTATGCGTTGCCTACCATGGCGCTGCTGCAACAACAACGAAATCAGTTGCTAGGCTGGTTCGTTGATATATGAAAGGCAAGTGACGACACTCTCCACCCCGCAAGCTGCCGTCGCCGGGGCAGTTGCACGGAAGTAATCTTTACTGGAAAACGTATTTATTTTATTTATTTATACATACTGTAGCATCAATGAGGCTATTACAGGAGGGGGATGAACAACAAACATAAGAACATTTATAAACAAGCTTGCGTGAATTGTTTCAGTGGTAGTGAAGGGATGTCGCCCAGTAATGAATTCCAGATTTCAATTGTTGATGAAAAAAAGACGTGATTAAAAGAATCAGTGCGAGCAAAAAAGGTTGAGATATTTAGAGCATGGTGACTCCTCGTACATGAGGGTTTTGAAAATGTTAAAGAGTTATCTAGCTAGGAGAGGTGAGGAGAATTGATTAACGTGTGAATAAATTTGGGGCATTCAAGTTTGCGACGCTCTGCAAGTGGAGCGAGACCAAGTAGGGGAAGAAAGTTACACTGCAAAAATTCCTTGTCATGTCTCCTACAAAGAAAACGCACTGCCTCTTTTTGCACTGATTCTAGTTTTTTGACGTCACAGTGTCTGTGTAGATTCCATACAACGCAACAATATTCGAGGATGGGGCGAATGAGGGTTTTATATGTAAGAAGTTTAGTTTCTTGTGGAGCAAGATGCAGCGTACGATGTATGTAACCTAGTCTTTTAAGGGCCTTGTTACAGGCGACATCAATGTGTTTCGACCATGACAAATCGTGTGTTAATAGGATACCTAAATATTTGAATTCGAAGGCCCCATTTAAAGTAATATCGTTAAAAACATAGGTAAAGAAGGAAGGGCATGAAAACCGTGTAAAGGACATAGAAACCGCTTTGCAAAAGTTGATATTCATTTGCCACGCTTTGGACCAGTTACAGAAGTCAGCCAAATAATTGTTAAGGAAAACATAATCAGTACGTAGCATACTTATTGTATGATATAAAACTAAATCACCAGCAAAAAGGCGCATTTTAATGCAGGCAGCGCTATGTGCTTCCCATTCTTAGAAGGAGAGCCGTATCGTCAATTATGTGGTTCGGACGATTGTTTTGGTTTTTTTTTCTTTTATGAAACGAATGCTGTGCTGTGTGTTGTATGCGTGACAGCAAAGAATGTATGTGCTTTCCGCTTCAATGGCTGCAGGTTTCTTTCATTTTCGTGAGGGCGACGCCGCGAGAAATCCCGATGAACTAGAGGCTAACAGCTCCGCTGCAAAAAAAAAAAAAAAGAAGAACGGAACCGACGCGTGCTCCTGTTTTCGAGGAAACAGCCGCAGCTGGAGAGCTTAGCGGCAGCGTGTTCGCACGTAAATCCTTTCGCAAACACCGTAATTGTGTTTCGGAAGTTCGTATTTCTCTCAAACATTAGAGTGAATGGCCCAGCACGGAGTTTCGGAAATGTGTCAGCCGCACGCGGACGTTCACTGATTCGTTCACTAGTGCGCAGACCACGTGGGTTAGATTTAACGGAGGAGCTCTTTGTTGGCTGCAGACGGCTAAACAGTTGGACGTCTTGCCATGGTCTTTCCTCGCTTCCTTTATGTCACCTTTCTATATTTCTACTTTCCGTAAAGTTAGTGAAATTTCGCGAATCTCAATAGTCTCGTCGAACTCTTCCTGCTAGAAATCCTATTCATCGAAATCGGCAGGCAGCGAATATTTCGGACTCCTCAATTTCACTGATTTTGTTACCTGGGGTACCTCATCGCACTATCGTTATAACGCTGTCGCGATTCCGCTGCCGCCGTGCCGGCTTCGTCATGATTCAGTCGTCAGGTCGCTTTCTTGACGTCTACCGAAACATGTCAGCGATAATTTGGTTCACCATCGTCAAACACCGTTATCGACGTCTGTAATACACTTCGAAAGTATTGCGTAGAGTGTCCGTTTCATTTCTGTAGTCCAAATGAGCTAGGAACTGACTTTTACAATCATCTTCGATGGTCCCTGCAACATCTTTATTTCACCTGAATTTTGTCAAGGTGTTTTCGCTACTTTTCATCATTGTTAAATTTCTGAGCAACTAAATTACCGAGTTTCATTTTTTCTTCATGTTCCCACTGCGTTGACAAAGACCTGCTGTTTCGGAGCCTGGGTTTCGTTACGTCATCTGCTGGATTTTAGTAGCGTTTTTCAATGGCTGGAACTACAGCAAGACTAGACAGGGTGTTTTCGCTTTCGCGCTTGTAACATGCCTATAGTGACGTGCCTTTCACCTTGACACTAGTTGTGGGGAATCGCAGAGTTGAAAAACTCAACAGCCCGACAGCGATGGTGTCTCTACACGACTTGGCATAGGCCTGTGAGTGTTTCCGCCCCTCAGGCGCACATGGTTGTAACTGTTATTTTTCCTGACATTGTATTCAGGGCAGGCTTGAAGTCTGTGTAGCTTGCTTTCCGTACCTTCGACGATAGCTACACGGTGCACAGGCAGCTTGCTTCTTGAAGTCTAGTGGGCACAAATCAAAGATGACACAAATATTTCTTCAAATTTGACGCACATGTTTGAATCTCTGCGAAGCGAAGCGTTCGTGAAGCAGCTCATCATATGCTGCACACCTAAATGCGATGTGTGCAACTGTCTGTGTTTTCATCCTATCCAGTAGGTGTGTAATCGATGTAATGTTTCAAATTCATGCACTATCTATCTATCTCACGGGCGGAAACGCCAGTGGGACAGACAGACAGACAGACAGACAGACAGACAGACAGACAGACAGACAGACAGACAGACAGACAGACAGACAGACAGACAGACAGACAGACAGACAGACAGACGGACGGACGGACGGACGGACGGACGGACGGACGGACGGACGGACACGGATGGACGGATGGGCAGACACAGACGGACGAACGGACAGACACAGATGGACGGACGGACATACACAGACAGATGGACGGACACAGACGGACGGACAGGCAGACGGACGGACGGACAGACACAGACGGACGGACGGACCGGCAGACGGATGGACGGACAGACACAGACAGACGGACGGACACAGACAGATGGACGGACGGACACAGATGGACGGACGGGCAGACACAGACGGACGAACGGACAGACACAGATGGACGGACGGACATGCACGGACGGACGGACGGACAGACACAGACAGACGGACGGACACAGACGGACGGACGGACAGGCAGACGGATGGACGTACAGACACAGACGGACGGATGGACAGACACAGACGGACGGACGGACCGGCAGACGGATGGACGGACCGACACAGACGGACGGACGGATGGACAGACACAGACGGGCGGACTGACCGGCAGACGGATGGACGGACAGACACAGACGGACGGACGGACATACACAGACGGACGGACGGACAGACACAGACAGACGGACGGACACAGATGGACGGACGGACCGGCAGATGGATGGACGGACAGACACAGACGGACGGACGGACAGACACAGATGGGTGGACGGACCGGCAGACGGATGGACGGACGGACACAGACGGACGGACGGACATACACAGACGGATGGACGGACAGACACAGACAGACGGACGGACACAGACGGACGGACGGACAGGCAGACGGACGGACGGACAGACACAGACGGACGGACGGACCGGCAGACGGATGGACGGACAGACACAGACGGACGGACGGACAGACACAGACGGACGGATGGACCGGCAGACGGATGGACGGACAGACACAGATGGACGGACGGACCGGCAGACGGATGGACGGACAGACACAGACGGACGGACGGACAGACACAGACGGACGGACAGACAGACACAGACAGACGGACGGACAGACAGACACAGACAGACGGACGGACGGACGGACGATTTCGCGGATTCTAACCTAGGGCTATACAGATTGTTTCGAAACAGCTGTATACATTGCTTCTATCCGCCCTGACACGTTCGACACGAAGCAGGAATCGATGTCCTTCCCGTAGAACTAGGCCATTCACAAGGTCCTACTAACGTCTTTTTCCCACATCACTTAGTGACACTGATTCCGTGATGAAGGCAACGAAGCTAGCGCAAAGCGAGTGGTTCACCTTAGGGCCCCTATGCAACCTATACGTTTGATTTCCCCTGTTGGCATTCGTAACCGGAGATAACTGGGGCACATAAGTCAGCAGGCTGGCCGTGTAGCATTACATTTCTCGCAATAGTTGCAATAGAACACAACGTTCAGAAATATATAAACAATTCTCACTGAATGAGAGGGTCATATATTTTTTTCTTCTTTTGTGTGTTTTTATTCCTTGCTATGTTGCTCATTAATTGAGAAGATAAACAAAATAGCACATAGCGCAGTACTCACCGTATCATTCCATACGGCTGTTTTCAATTACCATGATTGAAATATCGCGTAAAATCGTGTTAACAAAGCTGAGTAGCATAGCGTAAAAGGAACAAATATATGTAAGAATAAACTAAAACACTGTACAATCTTATAGGTAGTGAGTAAGTATGTCTGTCTTGCCGTCACAATTGGTTTTCTTACTCTTAGAGGGCTCTAAAGACCTATATATCTAAAATCAGCATAATAATTTTTATTAACCCTTAGCATTATTTATTACTACCATTTCAACGTAAACGTTTGTTGGGCCGAAGCTGCGCAATATATTTCTGTGTCTCACGAACGCATTCCTTTAGCATGCTAGTGCTTTTCCCCGGCACACACACACACACGCACACGCACACACAAACACACATACGCACGTGTTTTTTTTTTTGTTAACAAAGTAAAAAGTGTAGAGTGCTTCTTCACTGATGTGTACACCCCAGCTATCGCTAAGTAGAGGATCACTTCTAGTGATGTAGTATTCAAAAGCAAGCTGGCGACGTTATAGTGAAATCTTGTCGGCGCTGCTTTGCCAAGACACCACTAAACCATAGTAGTCTTAGGAAACAGACGCGCCTGCATGAGGCACGTTATCCTGATTTATTTTTTCCCGCAGAGCATCCTTTACATACAAATTGTTTGACATTCATTCTGGCGTCGAGGATGTGTAACCTTTGCGCCGTCCCCCTGACTGCGAGATAGTTTGCGTCGTCAACATATTCAAGTGCAGCAGTCGTTGCTTACCTCCCTCAGCGATGAAAGTTTAGTTTAGGTTGAGTACAAAAAAAGCAGCTAACGCTGACAGCAGGTTTGCGCAACCAAGCATAACTTTACTCTTTCAACGCAGCCATCTACATCTTAATCAAAAACGGCTGAAATAGCAAATTTCGTTTCTCTTCCCGGCAGGGCATAAAACCAAAGCTGCTGTTTCCCGAAAGCGAAATTGTTACACATACTAAGTTATGTTATTTTGGCGAGAAGGGCAATGCAGAAGTATCAAATCAGCGATCTTGCCAGGCGTCTTTCTAAATAGCAACTTGAGCAAGAAGCTCAAGTCTGAGCACGAGAGAAAAGACAGGCTTTCCGGTCAATGCGCCGCCGTTTTTCGTAAGAAGGCAAACAGGCCTCTAGACTGCACTCATTGCGCAAGTTGATGATGATCTCCACAGCTACATTTGGCTTCCCTGTTGCGCGATGCAATGTGCTTAACGCAGCTCGCGCTTCGCGACTGCTTTAACAGCAAGCTCGTCTTTAAAACAGCAAGTTTCTTTTGTTTTCTTTTCTTTTTTTTCTTTTTTTTGCTCAGCACCGGAATGGCCTTCCGCAATTGTAACTCGTCACAATTAAATTTTGGTGCTGTCCAATACGCAACGCGTCGTCAAAAAGTGGGCGTGTTAAGTCTAGATGGCTTGTGATTGTAAATGGCACCGACACATAGATCTCATATATCCCGAGGTACAGCGCTACCTGCTGTATCTAAAACGAGCGTTGAAAAACGGAACAAAAGACTGCAAACCTACAGCTCACAAATCTTCAGTTAATCCTGTGCTCAATTATTCCGTGATTGTTTGGTCTCTCCACTGTGCGTAAGACTTAGCTAAGCTTAAATATGCGCATAAAAAAGCAATACAGTATATTTTAAATTGCTATGGCGGGCTGTTCTCACCTCGATACCATAAAAACATACACAAAACTTACCACATCACTCTGTGCTCCGTGTCGAAGCATCCATGTCAGAGCAAGCACCCGTCGTTCAAATCCACTTAACATTGTTCCATTTAGGTCAACTTGGAATAGTGTTAAATGTCCCATTTTCTCCCTACACAGAAGACAGGTGGAATACCTTACAGGGCTCATTGCGCAAACTGTCATGTGATGAATCCGCAAAGGAAGTAACTCCTTCAATATCTCTGCTTAGAGAAAGCAGTGTCTACGTGTAATAAAGAAGGCCCATATAACTTTCCCATCAATACGCGAGAGAGTGAAAATGGAAGGCTTAGGTGGCTCTTGAATGTATTGGCGTAACACAGCAAGTGACATGAGCCGTTTCTAACGCCGAATCCTACTACTGGTGTGTTGGCTTTTTTTTCCTTTTATTGGAACATCGTAATATCAGAACATTGGAGTATCCAATAAATTTCCTATTATTTTATCTCTCTGCTTGCCATTGCTTCAAGGGTTACATGGTCCTTATGTTGTTACTCTGCGCAGGTAAAGGAATTATTTGTGTGCGTAGGCGCCCCTCCTGCCTCTTCAATCCTAAAGGTTGCCCACACTCCAATACTTTAACCTATAGGACATTCGCACGTTGACGATGTTCACTGGCGGGAACGTAACACAAGGCAAACTATGACTCTTCGAAATAAACCTGTTTCTTTCAACTCTTTATCGTCTTTTATGTGTAGTCTGGGCGCCACTAGTGAAGTTGTTTTGAGAAATGTTTCAGCTTAGACGGATGCTTTCTCATGAATTACACTAAGACTAGCTGGCTTTCACTAACATCAAAAAGTATTGCATGCAAGGTTGTGTGTTTAAGCTAAAACAAAGTTTGGTCAATACTATATATTTATTAGTTAGACTGTTACCTTTCACGTCAAGAAAAAAGACAGAAATATTTTGCAAGGGAAAGGATTTCTTTAATTATTCGTGGACAGGTTTGCCTGGCGGCACGCCTAGCATGCAACTCCAAATGGGGATGATGGAAAATGAAATGATGTGCACAGTGCACAACGCAGATACATACCATACACAAAACACGAAACTCAACAAAGTAAAGTAGCTCTTTGAGGCCAGTGTTTCTAAGTAGGTTTGAAAGTCTCTTTGTTGGGCGACAGTTCATGGACCAAGTGCAATCCGTAGCTCAAGGGATGACTGTCTTTGATGAATATTCACCGTGGACATTAGGGCCGTTCTTTCTATGTAAACTGCCAAAAGTGTAGATTACGTTAAACTTGCGAACCATTGAGTTTCTGAACGGCATAACGTACATTGAACAATACTGCTTCTATTTCTTTCGCGTAGGTTTGAACTGGTTTATGAACTTACCTATATAGTATATGGCCACAAGCAGATTGCGGTCAAAACGAAATAATTCACCTCTGCCCCTCGCAAGTCCCTTATATCACTTAGCTGATCAGCTGGCACCTTAGATTACCCATTGAATTCACGTGACTGTACGGCCACAAATGGTCGAACATAGGAGAGTTAACATCTTGGATGCCAACATATGAGGCTTAACATCCCGAAGTAACACGAGCTAAGGAGTGGATGAGGGCTTCGTAGGGCGCTCTGGTTTTCTTTCTTTCTTTCTTTCTTTCTTTCTTTCTTTCTTTCTTTCTTTCTTTCTTTCTTTCTTTCTTTCTTTCTTTCTTTCTTTCTTTCTTTCTTTCTTTCTTTCTTTCTTTCTTCCTTTCTTTCTTTCTTTCTTTCTTTCTTTCTCTCTTTCTTTCTTTCTTGTGGGAAATGGGGGGGGGAGGCATCAGGTGTTCTGAAACGTGAACCTAAATCAAGAAGAGGATTAATTTTGCACTCCAGCCCCTGATTCTCTCACTCCCTCTTTCCCATTCTCAAATGCATTAAATGAAAGCGAGGAGAAAGCCAGTTTCTGCTGAAATGCGTTCCATCCCCTTCAGGGGAGTCTCAAACTAGCGACCATGCACTCAGCAGCAGACTTACATTGCACACTGATCTACCAATGCAGGCCATTGTAGTGACGCTCTTTTATAGGGGAAACTACCCACAGTGTGAAATGGCCTTGTAGGGCACCCTAAGGCATCGCACGTAGAAAAGCTGAAATGAACAACTAAGCACCCAATTATAACTTTGATTAAGGCCATATATATATATATATATATATATATATATATATATATATATATATATATATATATATATATATATATATATATATATATATATATATATATATATATATATATATATATATATATATTGTACTGTAAAATAGGGAGCAGTGGGGCTGTGGCTAAGAGAGAGACAACGACGACGAGAAAGAACAACCTTGTTTCGGTGCTCGGTCGGCTACACTACCTCTCGCTGCTCCAACGTTCTAGTCGCGAACGCTTACTGCTCAAAGTGCTTCGCGACATTTGGTGGAAGGTGCTGGACTTATTGCCACCCTGGAACTTCGAAGCCGAACGCTCCCTGTCACATCTCCCATGCCTGAGGAGACTAGCCCTACCGCGCCACCCATGGCACCGCCTCCAGTCATCTGTCCTGGTGCGCCACGCCAACGGGATCCTCCCATATTCAATGGAACTGACGATCATGACGTAGAGGACTGGCTCTCATCATACAACCGAGTGAGTGCCCACAACAAATGGTCTGATGCTGACAAGCTTGGCTACGTCCCTTTCTACCTTTCCGGGGTCGCCCATCTTTGGTTCCGCAACCATGAGGCTGACTTTTCCACCTGGTCAGCATTCCGAACGGCCCTTCAAGAAGTATTCGGTCGCCCTGCTGTGCGCAAACTTCGGGCTGAACAACAGCTTCGCTGTCGTGCCCAACAAAAGGGCGAAACTTTTACGAGCTACATTGAAGATGTAGTTGACATCTGCCGGCGTATAGACCCTGATATGACCGAAGATGGCAAGGTCAAGAACATCTTGAAAGGCATCGAAGACGACGCCTTCCAAATGCTCTTGGCAAGGAATCCTCAGACGGTCAACGACATCATAGCGCTTTGCCAGAGCTATGAGGAGCTGCGCAAACAGCGGCTTTCTACGCGCCGAGCTCTCGCTCCGGACGTCGCGCTTTCAGCTCTGAGTGATGGCGTCACTTCGGCTCCTTGCAGTTCAGAACTTTTCGACAGCATCAAGCAGTTTGTACGAGAAGAAGTGGCGCGCCAACTCTCTCTTCTGCCAGTCGCTCCAGCCTCAGAGCCGCGCTTGTCTCCGGATCTCCGTCACCTGATACAAGAACAAGTCGCTAACGCAGTACCACTTGCTCATCAACCGCCTCCTACGCCTGTGCCACTTACGTACGCTGCCGTTGTCGCCAATCCAAGGCCTCCTTCAGCAGGTAATCAATCCGGACTTACCAGCGCCTTTCCCTCACCTCCGCAAGCAGCTGCAACATATTCTCCTGCCCCCCCAAGCAGCTACTGGCCGCCACAGCAGCCCGTGCGCCCACCTCGCCAATATTTCAGACAGTCTACGCCCGCTGTTCTTAATCCATGGCGCACCCATGACAATCGGCCTATCTGTTATTCGTGTGGCTTACCTGGGCATGTAGCACGGCTTTGCCGCCGGCGTGGATGGTATCCTTCGGATTCTCCGAGGGCACAAAGTAACGGTTTCGACTCTCCGTCCCGTTCTGCTACTGCCGCTCAGCCCTTCGAAGCCTCGTCTCCTCTTTCCCGACCCTTCAATACCCGTCGGTCTCCGTCTCCCCGTCGGCGTTCTCTGTCGCCGCTTATCCGTCGTCCTGAAGCTATCCGAGAGGAAAACTAAGGACCGCAGTTCCAGAGGCAAGAACTGCGATCTCAGCGAACTCCTCAAGACCTCATTTATTTCCTGCGAACATCCTTGAAGTTTATGCAGAAGACATTGCCGTTCATGCGCTTGTAGACACGGGAGCAGCAATATCAGTGATTTCGGACAAGCTTCGTCTTACCCTTAGAAAAGTCGCGACGACTTATTCAGCCATTTCATTACGTACAGCAAGCGCTGCGCCGATTGAACCCTTAGGGAAGTGTACCGTGCGTGTTGTTATAAGCGGCGCTTTATACCATGTTGAGTTCGTTGTTCTGCCTCGCTGCTCCCATGCCATGATTTTAGGATGGGACTTTCTGTCCTCTCATCATGCCGTTATAGATTGTGCCCGTGCTGAACTCGCGCTGTCGCCATTCGGCACCAACGTTTTTGAAGATACTGATGACACTTCCAGTCGTGTGTTCGTCACCGCCGACACCGAGATTCCTCCATACTCGGCCGCACTTGTACCCGTTTCCTGCGTTGGGTTTTCCAACTCCACAGTTATTTTCACGCCGTCTCAGCTTGTTGCTCGCCGCCATCCTTTCTTGCTTCCTTTTGCCCTTCTTGCCATTCGACAAGGTTCGAGCGCACTTTATGTATCGAACCTGTTTCCTTGCCCTGCCAGGCTGCTCCACAATGAGTGTCTTGGTTATGCAGACGAAATCGAACCCAGCTTCCTTTACGATGTGCCTGACGACCCGGCTTCTCCTCCGGTTGACGCTCTGGCCCTTCAAGTTTCTCCTCCCACGCCGCCGTGTGACCCAGCATTTTACCAGAGTATTGATCCCAACCTCACTCCAGCGCAGCACGCCCAGATCGTCCATCTTCTAGACCGCTTTCGCACGTCATTCGACCTACAGCAATCTAGCTTAGGCCGTACTTCCACTGTTGTCCATCACATCTACACCGGCAACCATGCGCCTTTACGCCACCGACCGTATCGTGTATCCGCCACGGAGCGTAGCGTGATCGCTGAGCAAGTTGCAGACATGCTCCAACGCGGTGTCATACAACCTTCGCACAGTCCCTGGGCTTCTCCTGTAGTGCTGGTAAAAAAGAAAGATGGCACAATTCGCTTTTGCGTGGACTACCGGCGACTTAATAAGATCACACGCAAGGACGTTTATCCGCTACCCCGTATTGACGACGCGCTAGACTGCCTCCAAGGCGCTGAATTCTACTCATCCTTAGACTTACGATCCGGGTACTGGCAAGTGCCAGTGGCTGAGTCAGACCGTCCGAAAACGGCCTTCATCACACCTGACGGTTTATTTGAATTCACCGTGATGCCATTGGGCCTGTGTAATGCTCCTGCCACATTTGAAAGAATGATGGACAACATCTTGCGCGGCCTCAAGTGGCAGATCTGCCTGTGTTATCTGGACGACATAGTTATCTTTTCACCGGACTTTCCTTCCCACTTACTTCGACTTGAACGCGTCCTAAAGTGCATCGCCGATGCTGGCCTCCAGCTTAACTTGAAGAAGTGTCACTTCGCTGCCCGGCCGCTGGTCATCCTCGGCCATGTCGTGTCGAAAGAAGGTGTACTTCCTGATCCGGCGAAACTACAAGCTGTTGCCCAGTTTCCCCGACCAACGACTTTGAAAGAACTGCGCAGCTTCATTGGATTAGCGTCATACTTTCGCCGTTTCATCCGCAATTTTGCCACTATAATTGCACCTTTAACGCAGCTTCTTCATGGTGACCACAACCTTTCAACCTGGTCACGGGATTGCGATAACGCCTTCACAAAGCTGCGTCGTCTCTTGACGTCACCACCAATCCTGCGCCATTTCGACCCCAGCGCTCCAACTGAAATACACACGGATGCCAGTGGCGTTGGCCTTGGGGCCGTTCTCGCACAGAGAAAGGCTGGCTTCGATGAGTACGTCGTTGCCTTCGCCAGTCGTGCACTCACTAAACCTGAATCGAACTATTCTGTCACAGAAAAGGAATGCCTCGCTATAATTTGGGCCATAACCAAATTCCGTCCGTATCTTTATGGCCGCCCGTTTGACGTCATAACTGATCACCATTCGCTGTGCTGGCTGTCATCCTTAAAAGAACCGTCCGGTCGTCTTGCTCGATGGGCCCTTCGACTGCAGGAGTATGACATTCGCGTACTGTATCGTTCTGACCGGAAACATTCGGATGCGGAGGCCTTGTCTCGTTCGCCACTAACAGACGAGGCTAGCTTCCCGAAAGCCTCATTGTCCGAGTCTTCCCTTGCCGCCACGGACATTCTTCTGGAGCAGAAGAAAGACCCATGGATTGTGTCCATGCTGCGTTTTTTGTCCAGCCCATCGACACCCACTAACAATCGCGCATTACGTCACCAAGCACATCACTTCTGCATTCGCGACGGGCTCCTGTACCGTCGCAACTACCTCCCGGACGGCCGCAAATGGTTGCTTGTTATCCCGCGACACCTGCGTTCGGATATTTGCGCAGCGTTTCACGACGATCCCCAGTGCGCGCATGCAGGGGTACTGAAGACATACGCGCGTCTACGCCTTCGCTACTACTGGCGGGGGATGTATCGATTCATCCATCATTATGTCCGCTCCTGTTTGGTTTGCCAACGCCGTAAAGATCCCCCTCGTCGTTCAACCGCCCCATTGCAGCCTCTGCCTTGCCCAGCACGTGCTTTTGATCGAGTAGGCATCGACATTTATGGACCTCTGCCAACCACATCAGATGGCAATCGCTGGGTAATCGTGGCCATCGACCATCTTACGCGCTATGCGGAAACTTCCCCTTTGTCCAGCGCTTCTGCACGTGACGTCGCCTGGTTTCTCCTGCGCAACATCATCCTTCGCCACGGAGCTCCCAGGGAATTACTCAGTGACAGAGGCCGCGTCTTCCTCTCCGACGTCATCGAGGCTCTCCTCAAAGAATGCCGCATCATTCATCGCACCACTACTGAGTATCATCCGCAGACTAATGGCATGACCGAGCGCTTTAATCGCACCCTTGGTGACATGCTGGCCATGTACGTTGCATCCGACCAAACCAAATGGGACCATGTCCTACCTTTTCTGACCTACGCTTACAACACCGCCACGCAGACTACCACGGGATTTTCGCCCTTCTTTCTCCTGTACGGACGCGAACCTTTTTCCACAATGGATACTATCCTTCCGTACCGCCCTGACTCCACGGAAACAACTACCCTATCCGAAGCTGCTGCACACGCAGAAGAGTGTCGCAAGCTTTCCCGTATATTTACGTCAGAAGACCAGCAACGCCAGAAGCACCATCGCGAAAGTTCCAATGCTCCTGTATCCTATGCTCCTGGCTCGCTAGTGTGGCTTTGGATTCCAGCCTCTACCACTGGACTGTCACCGAAACTCGCGTCGAAGTACCAGGGCCCATACCGCGTGATCAAACAAACGTCTCCAGTCAACTATACTGTGGAACCCCTCGAGCTACCTTTGGATCATCGCCGCCGTGGACGCGAACTTGTGCATGCCCAGCGTCTCAAGCCCTACTATGATCCGCCTGTGCTGTCCTACCCGTAGGTCACCGGGACGGCTTCCTTTTCCGCGGGGGAGATAACTGTACTGTAAAATAGGGAGCAGTGGGGCTGTGGCTAAGAGAGAGACAACGACGACGAGAAAGAACAACCTTGTTTCGGTGCTCGGTCGGCTACACTACGTCTCGCTGCTCCAACGTTCTAGTTGCGAACGCTTACCGCTCAAAGTGCTTCGCGACAATATATATATATATATATATATATATATATATATATATATATATATATATATATATATATATATATATATATATATATTTACTTATATATATATGCGCCCATTTTGATGAAATGGAATGTCGCCAAGGGCTAAGCCTGTTGCGGAAATTAGAGTGTGGCGTGTGAGTGGAACGCACCGAGCGTTGCGTGCAATGAATGTCACAGCACTGCAAGGCTATAACGCAAAACCGTATATAAGCGTAATACCCCACTGAGGTATCCGTGTAGCATACCTTCGTTTTGTCTCTGGCAGTTCGCGCAAGTGGACACAGAGGAGGCGTATCTCTGTTAAATTATTTATAGATAGATAGATAGATAGATAGATAGATAGATAGATAGATAGATAGATAGATAGATAGATAGATAGATAGATAGATAGATAGATAGATAGATAGATAGATAGATAGATAGATAGATAGATAGATAGATAGATAGATAGATAGATAGATAGATAGATAGATAGATAGATAGATAGATAGATAGATAGATAGATAGATAGATAGATAGATAGATAGATAGATAGATAGATAGATAGATAGATAGATAGATAGATAGATAGATAGATAGATAGATAGATAGATAGATAGATAGATAGATAGATAGATAGATAGATAGATAGATAGATAGAATCGCGCTCCAAGTTTATCTATCTCTTTTGACTCCGCGACATGGTCGGCTCACGGTAGTTACACTGGCCATGTACAAATATATACTAATGGCTCAGCAACCATCCCGGGTTAGTCAGGAGCCGTGCTTTTTCCAGCGAGAGGCAGTTCCAAGACGTGTTACGCGATGACATAGACTGCTACAGAACTTGCAACTGCTCACTCTGCGCTTCGTCTCCTTAGGCACAAACAGCCCCAAAAATGGTCAATATTCAGCGACTCGAAGGCAGAGCTGCAGTCTTTGCTATCAGCCCTGTAGTGCGGGCCACACGAGCAACTGGTGCTTGAGATCAAACAGCTATTGCATGATTTAGCCGGTAACACGTTGTTTCTATGTTGCTGCGGTTTCGTAGGTAACGAGCACGTTGATAACGATGCTCGGTGAGATTTCGAAAAATGAAAAGGGGAATCGATGCTTCTGTCAAGGTCCGATGCCACAAGACAACTTCGTGTACTTGGACGAGGCGTCACATTCTCCGTGTTGAACACCGCAAGTTGTCGAAAGACCCGACTGCACCATACCTACACTCTTGGCTCTGCCTTCTTGTTCTCACCATACACTGCCGACGCGAGACTACTCTACGTTGTCGGTTATACCTAGGAGTGGCCTTTTTGGAGTCTTTATTTTCAGGTTAGAATGGCCGGCAACGCCATGTGTAGGGACTGTGGCCGCGATGAGACCTTGAAACACGTCATGTTGCGTGTCTCTCCTCAGTGTACAGAGACGATCGCAAGCATGTGAGCCATAGCTCGCTTTGATAGAAGACCGTTATCAGAGCAAGCAAGTTTTGACGGTCCACCTCATAAGCCATTGCAACAGAGGGTGACGTAGCGGCGGCTAGAGTTTTTATGGAGAAGAGATCTGCACAAATGACTCAAGCCGTTTGTGCAGGCGCATATACAGACACATATTGTAGAGTATATATAGTGCGCGCGGTAGCCGCATTTCCATGGCCGTGAAGTGCACTAACTCTCGTGTACTTATATTTAGGTCTTCCTGGCACTCGCAATTATACATGAGCTCTCCGCTTAATAGCGTCCCTTACAACACATTGTGCACTTTGGAGACGCCGAGCCCCAAAATTTGTTTTTTAAAGATATTGTGTATAACTGATACGGCAGGCTATAGCAATCGGTGCGTCGTGATGAAACCACCGCCATTGCTGGCAGCATAAATAGGACAAGCTCATGAAATCAGGCAGCGTGTATTTGCGATGGTAAGCGCCATTAGCCACTGACTTGAGCAAATAATGCGTATGAAAACGGCCGCACGTTTTGAACGTTTGTTATGACGCAAGCCTTATCATGCACCTGTACCTTTCGTAAAGGTGCAAGAACACACAAGAGCTCACAGCATGAGAGCTTTTGACTGCCTTGTCCGAGGCCGTACACACACTGGGCCCCATCATATCTCTTGGCCGCCAGTGTCTCTTCGCCAACGGAAAAGATACGCTCTTTCAGCCGTTCTCTTCTTCTCATTTCGTTCATACACACTCTTTAACACACACGAATCGATACATAAGCTTTTCCCATGTCCCTCACACAACCCTGCTCTTTTCCGAGTTTCGCGTGTTCGATACTGCGTTGGCAGAGGGCGGTTCGTAAAAAGCGAGCTCATAATAGGTGCTGAAAATGTCCTTGCGCCCTGCAGGGCAAGGGGGACATCGATACACCCTAGGTGAGCCTAACGCTATATCTTGCTGGAAAATTCTTAAAAGACAGGTGGACCAGGTAATTTCCAGCGGCTCAAATTTCACAGCACAGCGCTTCAGTGCTGGTCGGTCGTTAACCTTTATATGATAAAACCTGCAGGCGTTGCTTTCTTTTGCTACTCTTTATTTAACATGCACCGAGCCTTTACGAGATCACTCGAAATTTATTTTGCCGTTCGGTTTTTCGTGTCTCCTATTTCTTCGTTTAGCTTTCGTATGGCTGTGAAAAAATATATAGGTATAAGAGCCCGAGACCAGCAAAGAAATGCGTAATTGGTGTTAAAGAAATGGTTGCTAATAAGAAAGCCAGGAAAGAAAAATATTGGAGAGTAAGTTAAAACGGTAGTCACTAAACTCGCAAAGCTAACCTTGATGTTCAACGGCATAGCCCAAAGTGCAAAGATTAAAAAGAAGTTTCATTTGTTTGCAAATTTGAAACAACCGAATGCCGGTTCCGGAAATCCATTTAGAGTGTTTCTTCGGTTTCACTCTTTTCCCGGGCTGCCACGCACTTTCGTTTTCCCATCCACGGGCCTGCAGCATCGTCTTTCAGCTCAGCATCGCCTCGGTACGTCGTCCGTCCTCGCTGTAAACACTGCCTTTGCGTTGTGTTTTCCGTCTCTTAACCGTCACCTCTGTGCCGCCAGCGTTCCAAAACGTGAAAAGCCGAGGCCACGTCGAGACGTTAATGCGCAGAGAAAACAGCAGCCGGCGAGACCAAAATTTGTGTAAAGGGGGCCCAACAATTATTGCCCGTTCTGCAGAGCCGACTTCCTTCTAGTTTTTATTTTTTTTCAACTGTTCAGAAAAAAAAATACCGGGTTTGCTTTACGCCATGTGCTTGGTCCAGACGCCAGCGTCAGTCGCTGTGGTCGCCTTGGGATGTACTTTCTGCTTCTGCAGAGTCTTTTTATTAAATTGTAGGCGCGGATGGAATCATGCCTTCTAATAAGAAGGTGACGTCAGTTACTAAACAAAAGCCAACAAATGCTTGTAATGAAGTAAACTGAGATTCTGGTAAGGGCCGTTATTAAATGGCCTCGGCACTTGCATTTACTACCCGAAGGGGGTGGTGCATACGACTATAGTGCAGATAGAAAGGTTACGAACCATAGATAGTAATGGAACGAGTTTAATGACATTTGCTTTGGCAAATTATCTTTGGCAAAAAATAATTAGGTCACTTCTGTTCGAAAAACGTAAAACAAACACATATGCGAAAAAAAATGAAAGGACTGCATTGCCATACAGTTTACTAATATTTGTAGCATGAAACAATGACACTTAAGGTTGATGACGGGAAGATTAGTTTGCCTGTAAAAACACTGCGCAGAAAGGTACAAACGACAAAGGGAAAGAACGCATCACGCAATACAATTACTTATATACTATACGCGTCATGTTTCAAAGAATGACTTTATGAATATATATAGGCATATCCTTTAGGATACATGTTGTACCAAGGGGCACTTCTATATATGGATAAATAAACAAAGTTACGTACCTATATTTGTATAATATGCAGCCTGTGCAATAATGCCGCACAACCTCTAACACAATGATAAAGATATAGTCCATATAAACACCGCATTAAAACCACCACTGCACAGCATGATAGGCAACGGGTGAGATTAGGTAGAACCTTTAAATGAAATCTAAGTAACCTTAATAAAGGAAGTATTCACTAAGTTTGAATTGTCGAAAGTAGAAAAGAGGCAGTAAAAAGGTAGTAATGGCTGGTAGGTTCAGTAAATGTACTCGGTACTAGATTTTTCCCTACCTTTCTATCTAGAAATTTGTATCGTCGGTGCGAGCGAAGAGGGCATATTTTGTTAAAGGCATGTTCTTCTCCGCTCAGCAAAGTAAACAACCAGCGACTGAGAAGAAATTAAAGTGCTGACGAGCCTCCTCTTGGAGTTTAATCTAGGCAATTTTTAGTTTTCCTTTTATGGCCGCTTTCAATCGCTTGTAGGAGTAGATATTCGCTCGAACGCCGTCGTCAAGCTGTCATCGTTTTTCTCCCATCACTTTGGAATCAATATCTATCTATCTTCGTCATCTCATCAGCGTAATTTCTGCTTCGTCATTCCATCGTCGTCACTGCGTCGTCATCAGGCAGTTAATTGCTATCCTCTACCCATTCTCATATCATCATCGCCGTGCCATTGTAGGCATGCCATCATCATTATTCCACTATCGTCAACCGGTTGTCATCATACCACCATCGTCCCGCCATCTATGTCGCACACTTGTCGTAACCGCATTGTCTTAATGTTGTCCTCGTCAAGCTGTCATCGTTTAACCATCGTAATCACTTAAGAATCGATATCTCAGTGTCATATCATCGTCGTTATACTACACATGTCATTTCATCTTAATTCCTTCGTCACTCCATCGTCATCATTGCGTCGGCGTCACACAATTGTCGTCGTGCCGCTAGGCTCACAGACAACCTCGGCAGGCAAGGGCGAAAGGCACAGGACGACATCAAAATACTATATCGCGTCAAGCTGAAGCAATGAAACTCCCAGAATGACCATATCACTTATTAAATAAACGTAACTTCAAAATTACGGTGTGTCATAATATTGCTCAAATGCTAATCGCATTACCGTTAATCGTGATCTTCAGAACAATTTCGCCGTAATTTGCTGTCACCAAGCTCAAGAGGTGTTTCAGGGCCTCTTTAACTTTCCACGGTGCACTCTGGGATGCCATCATTTTAATTGACAATCTATTTTTATAAGAACTACGCGTGTAAAACAATCTCTACGAATACAAAGTAGTGCCTTATTTTGGTAGTAAACTTTCGCTAAAACATGGACTGCGTATCGGCAAGAGAAAATTTAAATACGCAGTTAATTGGGGTCTGACACTCATTTAGCGTATTTGCTGAATGGACAGTTTTGGCCTCAAGAGTTATCAATGAAATGCTACATAAACGGTATTAGGTGATACGATGCGTCTATAGCAAAACATCAAAATCTAATTTAAATCTGATTTCTCAAGCTATGCGGTTTATATACTGAAATGTTTCCTATTTGCGCCATAACGCACCGTCTGCGGAAGTTTGGGAAAATGAATTAATCTATTCCTACAAGTACGTTTACACTCGCCACCAACAGCTACTGCCTTATGTCTGGATGCGTTGGCTATATGTGCGTAGCGAACAACTGGTGCTATAGCACTCGCACGTCAATCGTCCTTCTTTTTTTGCTGCTTAGGTCTTCGCTTTCTTTCTTTTTTTTTAGTGATTTGAAAGGAAATAGCGCAAGCAAGGCTACCTTTAGAATTACGCGTGTTCCCTGATTGTTCTAATCAACCGGCCCGACACGACTGCTTTGAGCCTTCTGTTAAGTACAGAAAAATGCGGCAGCCGTGTGTGCGTAACAGCTGTGCCAAGGAGAACGCCAACCGCAGCGCTGAGCTCATGAGCTTAAAGCGCGCACCTAAATTGCTGGCTCCACGTAAGCGAGGTGTTGCAATGAGGCCCAGCACCGTGCACGAATTTGTGCCGACAGCTAGAAAGATATCGCGAGAGGCAGGGAACTAATGCACATCTACTATTAATCCTTTACGTAAGCGTTGCTTTGCGCCGAAAACAGTCTCCATAACTGTGGTCTAGAACGGATGCTGGAACGGGCGATGCACGCTAGTGAGGCAATCATAAGGAGTACGCAGTCGATGAAATTGAGCAACATGCATTATGGTAGCCGCATTTTTTAATCATTATTATATCAATGCGAAAACGCTTTTTTTTCCGCGTTACTAATGACGACATATCTTGTGGGCGTTATGTATTCATCAACTGTCGCCTTTTACGTCAGTATTGTCTAATAGCTTTCTGACATTGATTTTTCATTTCAATTAGTACGATGTGATTTTGATAGTCGATTCGAAAGTGCTATAACTAAGACTGTGCGAGTAGTTTCAGGCGTTTTAGCATCACTAAGTATGGACAGCTGGGCTAGTCGGTTGTGATTGGCAATATGAAACATCGTTCCAGCGCACAATTGAACACGGACGAGAACAGAAGGAAAACACGAACACCGGACTTCAACTGAATTTTCTTTCCTGAAAACAGGGCCTTATGTACACAGGGGGAGAGGGTGGGCGCTGCTAGTGCGCAGGACCACCCAAAAATATTTCGTTGGTCCAGGTGACAATCACCAGAGGCGCCGAAACCAAAAGAATTGCTTTAGCTTTTTAGTATTCCTGATTTGCTGCAGAGCTACCCGAACTGGCTCTTCAACTCATCAGCTGAACTAAATAAGCTGCGAAATTGTTTCGCTCGTCATATACCAGGTGTTTATTTTTAAGCTGCGTGAAATTTTAACGTATTGCCTAAGTTTCAAAAGTGAGCCCGATAAATTTTGGATATATTTATTTATTTAAGAGTAGGTAATTTAGGTTGTAGACTATGATGGGCGTGCATCAAGAGAAATAGTACCGGCCAATCAACAACACTTCCATCGTGTAGGGATTGGTAGGTGTCATGACTTTCAAGGTTATAGCTAGTGTAGCTGTGAAACGGGTGCAAGGCTAGGCCGGGAACCTCGCCTGTTATTATTGGAGGCTTCTCCAAGAATCCGAAGTTCTCACTAATGAATACGTTTAAGAAATAAGCGAGAATGCGAGTCTTCACGCACCTTACTACAAATTAAGCGCGTATTAGAGTAATATTACATTTCACCGGCTCACAGAGCCACGTTCCTCAAGTTGTTTCCTTACATCTTTGGTGATATTGGCGGTGCACAGTTCAGTTATCTGGATTCAGTTCAAAGTATTCGGAACACCTTGTACCCCCACCTCCCCCAGACACACACGTCTTAATATATTAGGACACCCTACTTAGCGTTTGTCACTACTTGCAAAGCATTTCTCGGGAGCCGACTAAGGCGTTTACATCAGCTAGGTTATAATTTATTTTCAAAACAAGTCTCGGAAAAGGACTCGGACTATCGAAAAGCACAAATCGTGGCACTAAATACTGCTTTATTCTAGCCAGTGATGAAAAGATAATGATACAAGAAGATACCTGTCATCAGATATATACAAAATACGGCCCTTCTTTTTTCTTGGTCAACGCCATGCAAGGCATTAATGAAGGTTTAGTAGTGCTGTCGTTGGGCAACACACGCCCTCTGCCAATTCTGTATTATCGACGGTGCGCCAGCCAAAATCTGAGGAGCTCTGATCACTGCGAACGCTTACGAACTTGATCTAACAATCGACAGCCTGCCGTCATAGATCACATAACTTAACTATGAAATTTTGTTTTGTTCCTTTGACCACAGAACGTTTCTTTTAATATCTAGCTCTGCCATCAGCATGGAAGGCTATTTCACAGAGTAGTGACAAACGTCTAAAGAAATAATAAGAACACGCAAAACAAACGTTAGGTGTCGTGATAAATATAAAGAGAAACGAAGGCGTCCTTGGGCCCGGCCAGAGAACACATACTCTTCAGTCGTGGCAATATCGGTCCTCTTCGGCGACTGGGCGTTCACTTCAAGGAAGCACGCCTACGACGACGGCGCGTTCGAAGATAAGCTGTCGAAGCAATCTAGCGACAACGGCAGCAGCACTGTCCGTTCCATCTGCTCGGTTCTCGCGGAGGTCTCGACGGCACTGGAGCCAGGACGAGTTCTATAGCACCACAGAAAGGAAGCACAGAATTCGCACCCAATCGCCAGGCTCTCCTTTCGCTCTTTCTTTCCTCTTCTAGCGGGAAGCAGGCGAGATGGGGGAGAGACGCACTCGTTCGGCCGCCTAAGTATCGGAAATCTTGATCCCGACGCATTTTGTCCCTTCGCCGGAGGCTCGGACACCGCCACGCCCAGTGCGTCGATCTTTGCGTCTTTTGTCTCGGGTTGTCTTTCGGTCTAGTCAGCCCAGAGAGGACTCGCCATAGGCGGTAGCTCTGGTGGTACCCTCACGCCGGCCTGGCACCGCTTCGAAACTTGCCCATCAACGGAGTAAGGAATTGGTCGCCGTCTATGGCTGGGTTTGAATGTCTTTATGTGGGCAACACAGGGCACATGCTTCAGTTGCACAGAGCTCTACTTCTAGGATTTCAGCGCTACAGCCTTCCAGTAATGTCCGGTACGTGCAGGTCAAATATTCGCTCAATAGAGAGCTTACACGTGCAAGCACTGCTCACGTGTTTAGGACTTTCACGCTGCGCGTAGCCACCTCCAACAATCGAGCTCTCCAAAGACCATCCCATCCAAACACAGGTTGATGTGAATTGTCTCAAGGCGCATATTCGTTATGTTTCCCGCGTCTACGATCACCACTTGGCGTTCTTGCCCTCCCAGAGACCTCCTGCCACTTTCTGTGAAGTTATCACCCATGTCTTCCATCGAGGCACACAAAAACAGCAAGGTCTTCATTTCCATTGTGGTGTCTCCAAAAGCATCAGATACGCCTAGGTATTCCTGTTGCAAAGAAGATCAGTCACCCAAAAATAGCACTGAAGCAGAGGACGCTGCTATTCATAAATGAGACGTATGGGGGCCAAATACACATCTGTATTGATGTTTCAGCTACCAGCTGCTCAAGTGCCATTGTCATTCCGCCTACGAAAACTGCAATCAAATTCAAACTGTCACACATGATAAGATTAACGGTGACACAGCTTGCTCCCCGGCATGCTGGTGTAAAATACCTCCTGCAAAGGGCACCTCAGAAATGGGCCACCTTTTGCGACTCAAAGGCAGTACTTCAGAGTTTGTATTTTACCATATATCACAGGACACATTAGCAGCTGGCATATAAGATAAGAGAGGATCACCATCAAGCTATCGCTAAAGGCGCCGACGAAGCCACCTGGTCCGGCCATATCCCGATTCCCTTATCCAGAACTTACACTGAAAGAAATTGAGGTTCATTACGTGGCTAAAGCTATGAACCACAAATATTGGTCTTCTCCCAACGTCCCAAAGTGTCATCTTCATACACTTGATTCATCCCTAAAGCTACAAGTGCCATCAAAAGTTTTCTGTTCTCAGGCAACAGTTTTGCGTTGCCTCTGGCTAGGGGTGGCATTTGCAAAGGCCTAGTCGTTGCGCATTGGAACGGGGGATAAGCGCAGCTGCGACTCTTGTGCAACTACAGAAACGACTAAACACATCTTACGTCTCGGTCCCCAGAAAACGCTGCATGTGAACCACTCCGGACGGCATTGAACCACTTAGACCATAGACCATATTTGTAAATGAAGGCCCTTGGACCATGGCCGTACGCATCGATGGTACAGAAAGCCAGGAAAGAGTTCTTGCATTACCTCAACTCTACAGCTTTTGGCGGCCGCTCATACGGTCCGTGCGTTCCTCGAGGAGGAGCCATAACTTGTAACGAAGAGTAAACAAATGTATCGAGACAACGCGGTGCACATGTCACATCGCTTGACCCGTGCTACGATATGATGCGCTTGCTGATCATCATCAGCACCTGCATATGCAGTATATGCAGTATAACCTGCATATACCGCATTTCATAATGCAAGACGTGGCATAACGATATACTAAATATATATGGCAATTTTCGCTCATCGGCACATCGGCCTGTTGCGGTAAAATTCAGTGGCTAATAAGGCAGAGGCTACAAGGACTCGGCGCGTACATTCTTTGTAATCACGCATTCAGCATAAAGAATACCATTCGTTTTAATAAAGAACAAGCATAACACAAGCATTCGAACCACATAATTGATGATAAGGCTCTCCTGACAATGCGAAGCACGTAGCGCTCCCCGCATACGTTTCCCGGTAAAGATTACAGCTGCGCAAGCCGCCGCGGCGACGGCACATTCTGACGTTAGGAGGGACGTCCCTAGCCTTTCGTATATAAAATAACCAGCTTATCAACTGGTTTCACCATTGTTGCAGCACCGCTATGGGCAATGACGTGCTGTCAAAATTACCCTCACCCACTCCACCTCCCCCCCCCATTAATATCATTACTTAAACTCCATAAAGCTTTTGCATACCCCGCTCAGCAATTGTAGTGGTGGTTTTCAACAGCTTTGCTGGACTTCCACTTTGCAGGGCCGGAATGGCGAGTCACTATTTATTACAAAGAACCCGAGGAATACAGAGGCGAGTAGTGAGGACCTCAGCTAAAAGCGTTTCCATTGACCTGACGGAAAATCATAAAAAATTAGGGCAGAACTCGACCCATGATGGCCGTCGAAGGTAATGCAAGTAGCAATCGATCATTGTAGCGACAGGCCGTAATCCTGAAGTCAGGTTCATTTACTACATGTAGTGGAAATTCTGAGACTTTTTGATTCCTGCTATGGGCTACATACCCCGATATCGTCCCACTATGCTATGGCACTCGCGTGTCAAAGTCACCCATGAGCAAGCACGCATGATGACGACTGTATGACACTGACGCAGTGACAGCGGAATGAGGAAAAAGGAATGATATCGATGGAACGCCAAAGGCGTATACCAAAGACAACATAACGACAATGACATCTCGATTCTCAAATTATGATGATAATAAACGACGACGAGGTGACGTCGATGACATGAGGGAAATTAAATGACGGCGGTGGTGTGATGACGACTGTCTGACGACAATCGCTCCGCCAAGACGGCGTGGCGGCAACGGTATGACAACGAGTGCATGACGTCATCTGTGTGAGGACGACGACAACGACGGGAAATCCCGACTGAATGAATACAGCAATATTATGATGAACAAGATATGATGTTGATGGATAGACGAAATGGTGTGACGACGACGCCGCCATTATGACCATGGCATGATGATACTGATGTGATGACGGTGGTGAAACGGCAGCTTGACGGAGACGGCATCACGACCACGGTATACCGACAAATGCGTGACGACGACTGTATGACGAAGACGCATTGATGACGGTGGCAAGAAAATGGCATGAGGACAATGCGATGAGAACCAGTGCGTCATGACAATTGGGTGACGATGACTTTGTCACAAATTTCTTGTGACGACGATGGCTTGCTGACAATGGCATGACGCCCAGCTTTTCGTTAATTTTTTCAGGACTTTCAGCCGTTCTGATGAAGAAGAAATTGGCATTATTGAATACGATTCTAAACTATAAACGACATAACAGTGTTCATTCACGCTGCTGCAAGGCTCCTGGAAAGCGGAGTTGCAAGTACAGATTCCGTGATCGAAGGCGCTCGTTTGTAAAGTCAGCAGGATTCCACTGTTCCCATATATCCTCGCGCGTGATCGTGCATAGCTTACCTGCAGTATGTGTTGTATGCAGCGCGATAGCCACGCAATTTACAGGACGTTGGGCAATACGGGTGGCTCCACCAGCTCGGTAGTTTCCATTGATTGCATAGGGACTGAAAACGATTCATGAGCAAAAAAAAAAGGATAAGGCGTGCAGACACAGACACAAGAGAAGAGACGTGGAGCACTTACCATGTTAGACTGCTTGCTGAAAGCATATTGCTTTAAAAAATCGCCTTATTCATGAAGAGTTGCCTAGTTCAAGAGCTCCCATCATGCCGCGTTAAATACAATCAAATGTTTCTAAAATTGTAGCCATGCATTGAGAGAATAAATTACTACATAAGGAGGAATTAGCATAAGAGGAGAATTAATAACAATTCCTCCTGAGAATACACAACGTGTTATTCCCGCCTGTATAGATATATTAGTGATCAATATAATCAAATAATAAGTCATAAATTGCTAGACAAAGAAAATACGTATACCAGGGGGCAACGCAAAAGCACCGCGAAAGACCATGTGTCACACCCGATCTTCTCTTGCGAACGGCCGTTCTCTCCCCGCCATTTCAACATTGGTAAAGAGATAGAACTATGCGCACTTATCAAGAGCGTTATCCTCCAAATCGTGCATTTATGCATTGCAAGCGCTTCGGGCATCGCCTTTTGTATACGTATTCCTTTGTGCCTTGTGTATCCTAGCCCGTGATCCTAGCCACCTTTCTCCCGCTCTAGCGTTTACTCACACGTCTTGTCTTACCGTGTGCTCTTTTGCTCTCCGAACGCCTCTCACGAGGGAGAAATTTCGTATTACCTGCCTTCCTCTAGACAATTACTCGCGGACGCGTCCCAGAGTTTTCGTAATCTCGCTCGGGCCTAAGAGACTGGCAGAGGAGAAGGGCTACGTGTAAGACAAAAGGGAAGCAGCCTTTCCCGGTTTTCGCATAGTTCTCAAATAGTGCGTGGAATTTTCCAATTTCATAGGAATGCTCCAGAAGACGCTTCTGTTCCCTTTCTTCTGCTGACTTAAGCGCACTTATGGCGATTGCACTTACCCTGGAAAGCACAGATTGCGGATGACGAGCTCGAGAACAATGAAAATAATGAAAAGGCGCGACGCTGTTGACTCGGTGACTATATGCTACAGGGCAAGCTACAAATGTGATTGCAACAAAGAAGTGAATAAATACCGTACGAAATGTTTTTAATTATGCAGTTTTACGTGCCAAACCACTTTCTGATTATGAGGCACGCCGTAGTGGAGGACTCCGGAAATCTTGACCACCTGGGGTTCTTTAACGTGCACCTAAATCTAAGCACACGGATGTTTTCGCATTTCGCCTCCATCGAAATGCGGCCGCCGTGGCCACCGTACGAAATTTACATGACAAGGTGCATCTGTGCAGTTCGGGGCACACCTGGAGATACTAAGCACAAAGCATTTGCCCCTTCTTAGCAGAGGCTCATTCTTGTACAAACGCGGCAGACCCAAATTAAGTTCATAAAAGAAAACGTACTACAAAAGGCTATCGAAACGGTATTACTAGAATAATGAACATATTCCTTCTTTGGAGGGGGCGGCACACCTTTCCGATACAGTATACTGTGCTCCATAAGAACGGTGCACGGTCCAGAACACCTACGCAAATACTGCATTTTCATTAAACAGCAGTTTAAAAATCCCTACCTGTACCATACCTTTGCTCGGCTTTGTATGATACCCATACCGAATCGCTTCAGAAGCCTATAATTTGCTTCAGGATTGAATTGGTCATAATTTGTGAAGTGGTCTAAACTACTTTTTTGATGCCTGCATTCCTTCCGCATCATCATTCTTCAATTCAAGCACAAATACTTATGATCTTCATTTATCTGAAGACGAATAGCGTATCTCTTTTCTTTCACAGCCTATTTTTTCGTAAATGAAACGAAGGCTGTCGACTTAACAAGCGATGCATCGCGCATTACAATGTTAACTTATATGTTACGTTCATGTTACGTTAATTAGCGTCAGTCAGTCATAGAAAACACATGATGAAATTTGCCTCACATGGTTTAGTTGGCCCGTTGGACTCGTGTAATACCACCTGACCTTCACTTTCTTGCTCTTCATTATTTACTATTTACAAATGAAGGAACTACAATATTGGCGTCTTTGGTGCTGAGTGTTACCGACAACGTCTTGAAATGCCCCGACCAATAACCCCGCGACAAACTCGTGCTTGCCTTTTACTCTGCGGCAGATATTAGATGCTGTCGAGCTAATTACTTACATGACACTCACTTGTCAAGATGAAATTTTCCTATTCTTTATTAACTAAACCTAACCAGATTTGAACGCTTTCTGCAGAAGCGCATGCTGGTGATAAGACATTTAGTCTTACATCCACGAATGCTAGCACAGAAAGGTGAGAGAAAACGCCGATTCACCAAAACGATTCACCCACTGAAACGTGCGATAGGTTCTGGCCATGCAATCTCCGCCACGAATACGTGCGCATGCAAAGTACATCGGAAATCGCTATTTCGATTCGAAGAACAATGCGGCGTGCGGCACAATGTCGCCGCGAGAAGCGGGCTTTGTTCTCGGTGAAGGTTTGCAAGCGCACGAGGAGGTTTTTCAAGATTTTCTTTCTCTTTTTCCCCCGTTCGTGCACCTATTATTTTCAGGATACGTATCGAACAGGTTCAATAGGCAAAAACGAGAAGGAGAAAGACAGAAGGAGTGAGCTAGAGAAATGCCATGATTCATGGAACATGTGGGGAACAGGTACGAAAATGTTGTGTATTTGTGTTTATTGTATCATCCGCTCTCTCTTTACGCGTATTATAACTATCGTGTTAGTGCACTTTGCGCGAGTGTGTGTGCGTGCTTTGTTCTTGTTTTTATCTCAGCCCCTTTATCTCATACTTCGCATTTCTTCTGTGCTAGCTTTTCAAGCCTGACACTAGCTAACCAGCACCCCCCTGTATAGGCAATAAGTAATACATTCTACTGCGGCGTAAAAACGTGTCGACTAGGAAATTTAAGTGCAAACAAAGCATCAGTCTAGCCAGAAGAGTCACGCATACCACGCGTTCCGCCTTTATTTTGATCGATATATCGCACCACTGGTCTGCGATGTGGCAGCCGAGCTAGGGACTGCTGTGAAATCGGGAGCTCCCGGTTTCAAGCCTAAGTACAAGCCTAAGTACGAATTTGGAGCCTATAGGGAACGGTTATTAACGCGGTAATAAAATCGTTAGTATTTTCATTATTATTTTGTTTCTTCAACCTACCCCATGATGTGTACTAACAGTGAAGGATTGAGCGAGTCAAGTCGCAGCTTGCCACATTCCAATAAATTTCATTCTTTTAATTCATTGCGATGAGCAGTTATCAGAATTGGCTTTGTTTCATCAGGCACTTACAATGAAACAATCACACTTGCTAGTTGGTGAAGCGCGCTGCTTTGTCGGCTCTTTCGTAGCCAGTGATTCCACAATGACCCAACAGCCACTGAAAATTCATTGTACGCTCATTTTGAACAGCCGGGTAGGAAGGTTTTCCTTTTTTTCGTATAGCAACTATTTTTAAAGATGGTGTACATTTGGAAGGATGACCCTGAATATCAAATGGTTAAAACGTGCTAATGAAAGGTGGAAGAAAAAGCGAATGGCTGCCCTACAAGCGCCCCTATGAATGACCTTCATTGAGCTATCTTCTCCAATGTTACCAATAAAGGAGACTCACCGCCACAATATTATCCAACCATTAGGTGGCTGTTGATCGATGTAGCCCAGAACGTCTCTTAGAGCGAGGCAACAGCGGCTTGTGCACCATGTTGATCCGCTGTTTGTTCATGACGCAGCTCGCCGGCTACCTTGCTGCATCCATGTTCGAGAATGCTACTGCGCATGTTCCTGACCTCACGCTGCACTTGGCGTTATCATCGTTCCCTCGCCATGTCCTGGATGTTCCGGACGTACAACGCGTGGTCGACCCTATCTTCCTTGCGGATAACAGCGGCTGCTTGCTCCTCGCATGATTGGCCCGTGTCCCACAGAAGAATAACGTCACAACCCACCATCCAATCACCGACAGACCAAGTTCCACGATGACATGGTTTACGGCTATAAAAGCGCCCCCGACAGCTCCCTTCTTCAGTGGGCGAGGCAACAGTGGCGTGTGCACCACGTTGATCCGCTGTCTGTTTACCACGCAGGTATGTTACCTTGCCAATTCTTGGTGCATCTGTTCTGATGACAGATGTATGCTGCTTTTCCCTCGCCCACATAACTGCTACCATGGTTTTGTCTATATTTCTTTGTATTCTGCTCGGTTAAATGCTGCCCGCAGGCTTTTATTGAATGGTGATGTGGAAGTTGACCCTATTCCCAACGCTCGTCCCCAGCGCGATTCTGACTCCCAAACCCGATTGACAAAATTAATGTTGATAAACAACCCGAGGTTGCGGAAATGCTCTCTGAACTCCTAAGCGGCCAACCTAAACTGACTCAAAATATTGCTGAAATTGAAATGCTTCAATCATCTGTCAACACGAGGTTTGAGACTTTGGAAGCTCCTGTATCTTCCCTGGAGTCACCCTCAACGTGAAGTGGTGCGCAGGCTTCTGATGACAACCTACATAGTCAAATTCAGCAATTAAAAAACTCTATCTCAACTCTCTCTTGCGGAAACGACAATTTAGAAAACAAGTCGCGTAGAAAGAACATTATTTGACATAGTCTCAGCGAGGAGCCTAACGAGAATTATCAGAAACTTTCTTCCAACATTGCTAAGTGGTTCCAGAATACTCTTAAGATCGCATGTACGGTCATCGAAAGGTGTCATAGACTCGCCAATAATTTAGAGGCCGGTCACGTCCCTTTATTATGAAGCTCCTTGATTTCCATGGTAAGATGCTGGTGCTGAAGAATTGCTATAAACTTAAAAACACTAGCTTTCGTGTTTCAGAAGACTTTTTGCCTCAGGTACGCTATGTTCGCAAGAAGCACTGGGAAGTGTCCTGCTCTCATAAGGATAGCGGATCATTAGTCCAACTTCGAGTTGATGATGTATTTATTGACAGGGTACGATACGATTGGGATAGCACATCCAACATTCTCGTCACGTCATCTCTTAGCTCAACTAAACCCGCCGAAACACTTCCTAAGGAAAATCTCCTTGACATCACGGTACTGGCAATAAGCTTTCCATTTTAGGCGTTATTGCAAGGTTTGTCAGCAATTTTTCTAAATTCCTTTCTTTGGTCTCGTCTTAGTGGCCACATATCTTTGTTAATGAGACCTGTCTACATGAATGTGTGCATGATTCTGAAGGGACCCGCCCTGACTTCAAAGCGGTTCGGGGAGACAGAAAAATCGGGAGAGGAAGCGGTGTTGCTCTACTTGTTCAATCTCACCTTCACTTTTCTGTACACCCTGCCCCGCCTGATACTGAGTCTTTGTGGTGCAAATTTGTGCTTGAAAATATGTCTTTGATTATAGGGGTCGTTTACCGTCCGCCTGGTTCTAATATTAATGATTTACACAATCTATCTGCATCGTTTGCAATTTCGCATGGTCATATTACTTCTTCATCCAACGTCATCTGCATTGGCGATCTTATTGCTCCTGGTGTTGATTGATCTTCTATGAAAATGAGCGGACACGAAGTAGCCATAGGGCGGGAGTTTGTTAACATCACGTTGTCCTATAGCCTGCACCAGATCATTCAGCATTTCACTCGGCAAACTTCAGTCCTTGATCTTATTTTTCTTACTACATCTCTTTTTAAGTCTGGCTATAAATGCGATTTTATTAATGGAATATATGACCACAACGCTGTGTTAATTTGAATTTCAGGCATCATCCCGGAATCCCGCTTTATCAACTGCCCATTTCCTGACTTTAACCGCGCTGATGATTTGGCAATACCAGACGCCCTACGCCATTCTTTTGATAAGATTGAACTGATAAGTACCCCTAGCGGTACTAATACCTTGATAAGTTTCTTCAAAAATCTTGTCAGTAAGTGTATCAACCTTCTCATTCCTTTAAAAACAAAGAAAATAAACACCGAAATTCCTTGGATGGCTATGGACCTGTTGCGCCTATTACCTGGTGTGGCCAGATTACGTCGATCAGAACGCTCTCAAAACTCATGCAGTTCCATACCGCTAAAAAGGAACTTTCTTCTAAATGCTTGCTGGAAAAAAACTCTATTACAAGGTAACCTTGCTGAAATTAACGAAGTCTAATCCCCGTAAATTTTGGAAAGCTATCTTACCGCCTAGGTCATCCTCGGACACGCTGATAATCAACAATGTTGCAGTTTCTGGTACACAGACAATAGCTTCTTGTTTCAGCATTTAGTTTGACTCTGCCTTTATGACTGATAACTCGGTAATCCCTGTTTTTGATTCTGAACCATGCAATCCAATCAACGATATATCACTGTCTCCTGAGGATGTGCTTAACTTAATCCGAAACTTAGATACCAAGAAGTCGTTCGGTCGTAACGGTATCCCAACGGTTTTTCTCGTTTGATGCTCTCTTTGGTGCAGCAGATATTCTAAAAATTATCTTTACAATATCTCTGTCAACCGCCATCCTTCTTCCTTCGTGGAAACTTTCAATTCTCCCCTTACTTAAGTCAGGTAACGTTCAATTGTTGTCTAATTATTGGCCCATTTCCTTAAGAGCACATTCATGTAAATTATTGAACCCATTATATTTAAACATATTATGAAATTTTCTTGAAACTGACCGAATTTAATGCACTTTCCAGCATGGTTTTAGAGGTGGCCTGATCATTATAACAGAACGGACAGAATTTGTTCACTGTATCAGCAGCTCTTTAGACATAGGTGACCAAATTGATGCTATTTTTATAAACTTTGCAAGGCCTTCGGCACTGTCTTACACCCTAAACTTATGCACAAGCTTTTCGCTATACAAAACATAATCCATCCTTCGTTGCCTGGATATTGGACTTTCTTTCCAAGCGCTCATAATATGTAAGTTTCAACTCTACTATCTCATCTTTGATGCCTGTTTCAACAGGAGTTCCCCAATGCTCAGTATTGGGTCCTCTCTTATTCCTGCTTTATATTAATGATCTGCTCCTGCGCACGTCAGGTAAATTACACCTTTTTGCAGACGATTGCGTATTATATCATACAATTAAATTTCCAACTGATCATGTTCTTAACAATTCTTTTACGGACTTCTGTAACTGGGCCAAAGCATGGCAAATAAATATCAGCTTTTCCAAATCTATCTCCGTGTCCTTTACACGACGTTCATGCCCTTCCTTCTTTTCCTACACGTTTAATAATATTACCATAAACAGAATGGTTGAATTCAAATATTTAAATATCCTACTAATACACAATTTTTCATGGCCGAAACACAGAGGCCCTTAAATCTCAGGGTTACTTACATCGTACGCTGCGTTTTGTTTCTCAAGAAAGTAAACTTCTTATATAAACACCCTCCTTTTCCCCGTCCTCGAATATGGCTACCTTGAATCGAAACCATACAGGTACTGTGACGTCAAAAATCTAGAATCAGTGCAAAGTACGGCAGTGCGTTTGTTTTTAGGGGATATGACAAGGTCTTTTCGCCGTCTAACTCTGTTTTCCTATTTGGTGCCACTCCTCTTGCAGAGCGTCGCAAACTTGAATGCCTAAAATTCCATCATATGTTAATCAATCACCTTCGTTTTTCCTCTCTAGAGAACAATTTGACATTTTCCAAACCCTCAACTACGAGGAGTGACCACGCTCTAAATATCTCAACTTTTTTTTCCGCACTGATTCCTTTTAACACAGCTTTTTTCCATCAACAATTGAAGTCTGGAATTCATTACCGGACAACATTCGTTCACTACCACTGAAACAATTCACGCAAGCTTGTTTATGAACGCTTGTATGTTGTTCATCTCACTCCTGCCATCACGTCATCGAGGCTGCAGTATGTATAAATAAATAAATAAATAAATAAATAAATAAATAAATAAATAAATAAATAAAAGTTCCGAACCCGTCATGTTGTAGTATGGGACGGCACGACTGTGTGCATACACATGCATCACTTTTCCTTTTACCGTTTTCCAATACAGCATAGCAGAGAACGTGCAATCCGGTTAACCTCCCTGCCTTTGTCGTCTCTTTCGCCGTCTCTGGTGATATTACAAGTGATGTGTCCTTGCGATGAATGCAAGGACAACCAAGGCATTTAAGCAGATTAACTTGCACACACCGGTGTTTGTGAAACTCCAGTCCAATTCGTGGATGTCAGTGGAAAGTTCTAAATGTTTTGCAGCCACCCGTATAGTAAAGAATCCACTTGTTAAACGGCCAGCGTGGCGTCTGTTAACGTTCCTGGTAGCGAAGGTGCGACGTTGCGTTCTCTGCCGTCAATACAGAATAAGAAGCAATGACAAGTGCAGTTGCTGTCAAACATTGTCCGGTTCTTCAACTGTCTTTTACTCAAGCTTCCTGTTGATATACAGAAATCCTCGATTACAGT
Source organism: Dermacentor albipictus (assembly GCF_038994185.2). NCBI lineage: Eukaryota > Metazoa > Arthropoda > Arachnida > Ixodida > Ixodidae > Dermacentor > Dermacentor albipictus. Next base: position 360,130,279 of record NC_091821.1, read on the forward strand.
CTGATATATCCTCTGTGATCGTCCTTTCGAAGGGCATATTGTGCGGCTATCAGCTTTTGGGAGAATCGAGGACAAGAAAACAGCAGTGGGCACAATGATAAATATGCCTAAAGCTGAACGATAGACGTGAGCGAGCATCACGGCCAAAGAGCCTGGCGGGTACATAATGAAGGAAAAAAGAAACATGAAATCTAAGTAAGGACAAATTATCTATCGAGGTATAGTGCGGAGGGTATTCGACTGTCTCCAGCTGGGGACGAAAGGGCCCCTTTATCCGATTTGCGGTTAGCATGCCTAAGCCGCAGCACGCCTTTATCGATCTCTCCGATTGCTGCTCAGAAAGAAGACGACCCGCTGAATCGACCGGTTCCAGAGGTTCCTGGTACGCTAGAAGCAGTCTGCCACTCCATCGGAAACTGAATATTATGTCCCCCTGTCCAAGAGCTGTCGGCGAACTCGAAACAAGGTTGGCCTAATTTGAAGGTAGGTCGATTCACCATGCGTGCCTTTCTTTTGCAACGCTTCTGGAGCCAGGAAGGGTGCATATGTGTCTGAGTGCACACGTTTTGAAGCACCAAAGACGTTCTACTCATACGTAGCCTAAGAAAGCTTCGCGGGCTCACTTTAAGGCATGGTTAATGACATAAGTATCCACTCCAGGCCATCTCAGTCTCCGTCTTAAATTATATATTTAAGATGGCTTGAAACACCATTCGTTAAGCCAGTGCTTCCATTTTGTCAGAGCACTTTTCATTCTTTTCGTAAATGGCTTTGAAGTTCGGTTTGTTCTTTCTAACTACGTTGGCACTTCCTGATGGCGCCATTGCGTGTCAGGCATTTCACGCTGTACGTCTACAGTAACATGAGTGCTGCCACTGTAAATGAATTGCTTACAGAACTCATCTTTGTCAGTGACTTCGGGCGTTGATGTCGGAGTACTTTACAAGAACCTAGACTTAGGTCGCTTGTTGCTAGCAATTTATAGACAGAAAAAGAAGAGGAGCACTACGCACTATCATAAGCTTACTTGCTAATTTATACGCATGTTTTTCACCTCCTTGAATTTATCAATTCTGTAATAGCCCCGTACTTTTGGCCTGTTCCAAGGGGAGAAGAAGGAGGAGAAATGTTGCTTATGCAGGTGAACCTATGCTTGTAATCGCTGCCAGTAATCGTTCGCCCGAGCGGCACTTGTATAGTACAGTAGAGTCTGATAACGTCGTTACGTACGCAGGAAATACTTGTGGCGCGTAGGCAGTGTATCGGGGCTGCATCAGGCTTTACACCATTTGCCACACCTCAACCTACTTTGGCCGCTCCAACGGTTCACCATTCATACTATAGCTAAGTATCACGCAAGAAATTGAGGGGTACCTGAAATAGCTCCTTGATAAATAACCAGCGTCGAGGCAGGAACAATATTGCACTCGCACTTGTGTGTGCGGCCATCGTGCGCTTTAGTTTATATAATAACGCCTTTTGTTCTGTATCCAATTCAGGATGTTCTAACAAATAACGGTCAATGTCACCAGGAGCTTGACAATGTACCCACAAGAAAGAGCATGTCTGGGTGTGTTTGCTTCTCGTCTGTATGGATGTGCTAAAAACAACAACAATGCAGCCAGTTATCGAGCATGCTATGAAAGGTATCTACAGTTGACTTGTTATAGGTTACCGATGATAATACTGCAATGTTTTATTAAATGAGCATTAAATGAGTTTTGTGGGCCATGCGACAAGCTTTTTCAACTTTGCCTAGCTCATCTAATCCCACTATCCCATTACTTTGGCTTCTTTTCACTGTCTTTCAGTATTATCTCTCTCTCGCTCTGTCATATAACTGTCCATTAGGACACCCGATATTTCGTGTAAAACAATGTACGTTATCTCCAGTCACCGTAGGTAGTGAACGTATTCAAGTGATGAATCAAAAGCCCCTGCTTTAGCTTTAGTCATCACTTCGCTAACCGACAATTTTCAGCGGAACCTTGCTAAGATAAACATATGTGAAAAGTGAAGGAAAATGTTCACCTTATTATGTCATCTAAAATTATAGTTGGAATGGCACTGCTGCAATGCACCACTCGATAGACTTTACGTAAACGACACCTTTAGAGTAACCAATGCGGAAATGTGTACGTAAACATAATGAACATTCAAGCGTCAAAAGGGGAGGAGAATGTTTCAGTTTCGTGTCGACGACGCGTTCCCCGCTTACGCTGGGAATATTACGCGCTCCCCCCCCCCCCCCCCAATGCTGGTGCATGAAATCTCTCTTTTACTATGCTGTACTTACGCGTACTCAGTTTTTTCGAATGTGGTTTCTATTCTATTTGCCAGGGGCCGTATTTACAAAGTATGCCACACTAAAGTTGTAAGTATTAGAAAATTCCAGTTAATCCTGATGCTGGTCATTGTACTCGTGAAGGTGGCCGGCAAATGCTAAAAAAAACTTATGAACAAGAAAATTTGTAAATTCAACCCCATATTTATGGGCCCTCTCGATAGTGTTGTCTTAAGGTTGTTGCACTATGGATGGAACTAACTTCCTGCAGTGCTTCACTCCATTTTGCTTGAGGAACCTTGAGAGACGTTGATTTATTGCTTCTTTCGGTGCTTCTCGCTTGATATTTCTACCCACATAGATGAAGTTGCTCCATTAAAAAAATAAGCAATAACAAATGCTTGATAGGCCACCTGCTGCCATGCCACGCGCCTGATTTGCTGAACTTCATCCAACGTCACCGCCACAGGTCTCGGCACCAGCTTATTCGAAAAGAATACCCTCATCAAATGAAAGGAAGTCATATTATTATTCGCTTATGAAACCCGTCAATTGAAAAAAAATATTCCTGTATACACCTTATTTTAGATAGTTTCACCCATCACTGCTTTTTCCAAAGACTTTCGCTACTCTATGAAAACACAATGTCAAACCAAACACATTACGTGAATCTGCCTCGTCAGCAGTTGATTTAGGGTTCACTGCTGATTTATGATCACTGCAGTCGGGTGACTCCCCTTCCTACTCGTCTATGCTTGGAGCCTGGGCTGCTCCAGCTGGATTCCCAAACAATGCCAAACTGCTTCTTCCCGACTGTTGTTTCGTGACAAGAAAGCAGGGCAGTAGCAGTGGTAACAAGTACTAACCAAAAACTTCAGCAACTCATAAAAAGGAAAGACGTATGTCTCCGAGACAACAGTGCAGAGGAATGCGAAACCTCGCTGCGCCTTCCTCGGTCGCCATAGCAGCATTCCTTCGGAATCAACCTAAGAATGAAGATAACATAGTCGAGGTGCCGGTATCCTTTATTAAGGGGTGCCTGCTTTGGTCCATGCCAAATAAATAACAGAATCAAAGTTGTGCGAAAGACGGAAGTTCTGTCACAATGAATTCCAGACAACGAAACATTGCTGGCTTGATCTTTGTCTTTGCCTTTCATCTATATTTATTACGTTTCTTGACTCTTGACAAAAGCCTTGCCTGCCAATTCGGCTCTTTCTCCTTCTTTTCTTTGCATCTATCACTGTTGCTCTCCTTGCATTCCGACTACGCATCTATCGTTTTGATTCTACAACCGTCGCTAAAAGACTTACTGGTTTCTCTTTGGAGTATTGCAATCAGCAGCGGTGTGCGATTTACAAGTGCGAGACATCTCTGTTCCAGCACCCACTCCTAACAGCTGCTATCTTCTTCTGCTGGCAGAAAGAAATTGAGTTCATTTCGAATTCAAGCATGGCTTCTAGCATGGCTTTGGATGGGAGGGACTGGGAATAAGCGGGTTTGACAGAATGGGTAGCGTTCGTAAGAGCAGTTAAGTACAAGCTGTGAGATAGAGAGAGGAGGAGAGACAAAGAGTGGTCCTCCCTCTCTTTCATAAGACAGGGAGGTTAGCCAGTGTAAGTACCGGCTGGCTACCCTGTGCTGGGGAAAGGGGTAAAGGGTAAAGATAGAGAGCACACACTGGTCGCATAGCAGGATACAGAACGTTAGTAAACGCCCGAAGTGACTGAATCCAGTTTACGATAGGCGGGCTCAAATACCCGTCAAAACATTCTTTATAGCATATGACTAAAACGGAAGCACCATGAACGCACGACTCTTAATTCGTTCGCAAATGCAGCGCCATTATCTTAAATGATAAAACGGACCCTGCCATACCAGGAGACATTTAGTGTTCAGTACTTCACTAACTTGGACCCCATGGTTACTGTTTGATAGCTTTTGATTACTCCCTTCAGCAGCTGTCAGTTAGCACCTCCCGAGGTTTCTCACTCGGCGACATTTGGAAGGTGAGATATTTCGGCGCACATGTTCCACCATTGACGGAATTGGTCATACAAATATGTATACAGCAGATAGCTGAGTTTATTTCGCTATACATGAAAATCCTCTGTATACCTCTGATCCACTCTCTTCATGGCGTTTTCCAGCTGCCGTTTGAGGGCAGTCTTAGTTGGAGCGGTGCGGCCGCCTCGGTTTCTTGCCCACCATCAAAGCAAAGAACCACAAAGCTCACCTTCGTGCACAGCGTTCGCTGCCAGCGTTTCCCGGTAAACATTACGGTTACATAAGCTGTCGTTCCCAGGAAATGTGAGGAGCACTGGGGATCTTTTAATGTTAGTGCGTTCCACTCTTAGAGGCGAAGGTTAAGCGTCCTCCGAGTTTTTATTTTTGATATCGCACTTTGGCGAACTGCTGTCACGTAACGCTGTAGCTTAACAACTAATGTGTGAACATTTGTCTTCATCCTGTATTCCCGAAACTTCTTTCACAAGTTCTATCCGCAACTGGCCATCGCCATGGGAAATATTTATTTATCACTACTACCACAATAGTGAGTGACGAGGATCCGAATGGCAGCCACTGAAGAAGTCTTCTTATCTAAGAGAAGTTTCCTGAACAGTGGAAGCAGGCCATTCTTTCTGACCACAGTACCTCGCTTGCTACCACCGCCATGGAAACTCAATAACATGCATTAGCAGACACAAGTGTGAATCAGTCGGAATCGTGAGAGAGCAGCAGAATGATCAGTTTATTGTAAAACAATCACGTCGCCATATTGAGCGACGAAACCTTCAGCGCGCGTGGCAACGGCAGTAAATCTCTCCTTCAGGTTTGGTCCCACAGACAGGAAACACTCGCTCAAGCTCACAAGAGGGACACTCACACAGATGGACGCCGGTACACAAACACACACCCAGGCACGCACATGCCGTCTTTGCCAGCCGCGACGCTCACTTCATGTTATGTACAAGACGTGCACACAGCTTGTTTTATGGCCACTGGCCATGTTTCCAGGCAATACCTGGCACAGCACGAGCGCATACTGCTCTTCCAAAATGTTGCCCTTCAAAGAACACCGGGTCTGGAGAGAGCTTCACTGGACGCCTTTTCAGTTGTGTTGAAGCACGAGGGTAGGCTCGCTCCGGCGATGACGGCTTGAAGAGGAGCGCGACGCAAGTGACAAAATTTGAATAGCGGGTGAGGAAAGGTGGTGTCAGATGCTCCGAAGGTTAGTGCACAAGCGACGAAAATAGGTTTCTTTTTTCCCTTTGTGGGGCAGACCAGACGTTTTCTTTTGTGGACATGCATATCACTTCTTTGTGAAGGGGGTTACAACAGGGATATCCATGAGTCCATGACGATGAATCGTACGAAGTGTTGTGCAGCAGAAGCAAACCTCCGCGGAATCACGCGAGGTAACACTGGTGAGAGAACTCCTGCGGCATCTTAACACGCTGACTGAAATCTACGTCTATGTTCCATCAAGGCCCATAGCAACTCTTTCCTTTTTAGCTTCATAATTGCTGACGGCCAACAAGGGACCCCATGTCTCCTGAGAGCCACGACTAACGTACGGCTTGCTATAACGTAAAGTTTGACCCTGTTGTGCTTACGATCCTGCAATTTAGAGCAGGCAATGTGCATGCGCAATACGCTATGGCATGGTTTATTTCATTTGACCAGATGAACATCTCTAGCTTTCCATGCTTTTTGTCGTATTCACTAGTGGGGCCACAAACTTAGCACGTTAATTTGATTATCAGTGAAGGCCACACCTTTCATTTGAGCCTTCATGAAGCCAAGCGTCCATGTGTTGATTTCGCCCTTCATGTAGCACTTCATTTAGCCAAAACACAGCAAGACCCAACTGGGGACAGTCTGTCGATAATCGCTATGCATTGTGCTTTCGTAAAGTAGGTCAGTCTAGTAAAGTTGAATAGTCTTCAGTTCTTTTTTTGTATTTCATTTAAGACGTGCGCAAACGCTCCATAGCCACCTACTTCTCATTTGCTGAAACAGCCTAATAGATGAACGAGAATACCTCGGTATTTCTTTTTCTGAGGGAGTACATTTCTTTCCCCAACACCATAGTATTTCCGACAATAGGCAAAATAACTGAACACTTTCAAATCACTGAATAGCATAAATAATGCTGTAGATTGAGACGATAAGAGAAATGCAAATGAGTTCAATAAGAATCATTATGCTCAAAGAAGCTGCTAGCATAGGGTTGGCGACGCTGTTTTCAGGGAACACCTTGCGCTTACGGAGCCGTAGAAATACCAAAGGAAGTGAACAAATATGCCAAATATACCAACACCTGGGCTGATTGTACATGGGTATTGTTGGAGCTAAGGTTGAGCTATAAGTGAAGCAGAAATGTTCGCTAACAAATCAGCTGGCCGGAAACACTTGCGCGATGGTGCGGCTCATCATAGTGCTGGCACATGGTGCTATCGTTAGTACGTAGACCGAAGCAGTGGTTTTGAGTGGCCCTGCCATCTGACGACAGCGTGAGTCAAAAAGATGATCGACCAAATAACCCCGCTCCACAATTCTTATGTATACCTAGACCCTTTGACATACGTGAACGATCTCCATCTTTCTTTGCCGCACCTTGATGTTCGCACTACACTCTCTTTTACAAAGCAAGCGCATTTCACGAGAAAAAAAATCCTTACGGAAAAGAAACTTGATAACCTGCGCTCCTAAGCATGCAGCAAAGAAGTCACTGGAAAATACATGTCTGTACTGCTATCGGCATTGGTTAGGCAATGGCAAGTGTTATCCACTTCTTCGAGTCTTGTCTATGAGTCTCGTAGCTTCTTCGTCGATGTCACGACCCACTGTTTTCCTCCACGTTGAGCATTCTAGGTGCGTTGAGGACGACGACTGAAGGGTAGAACACATTTTATCGCTTCTGCGCATTTCCCATGTCTTTTTTCAGACGACGGCGACAGGGTCGTGCCGGTCAGGCGGATAACGAAAGTCATGCTTTCACAGTGCGTCACTGCCACCACGTGGCGGCGATGAATGAAGCGGTGCTAGCTGGCGCCACAGTCGACGGTCCAGCTGCTTAGGACGGTGACGGCACTCGTCCCTTCGGCTGTGACGACAGACCCAGGATTGTACCATTGCTGCCGTTCAGTGCTGGCTTCATTGAGAGGGGATCCTTGAACGTGATCATTGCCGGCGGGTCGAATGCTGCGAGAGCAGAATGGTGCATCGAATCATACACGTGAACTTAACATGAAACAATAGACATTTGCACTTTGCCGGCTATAAGTAACCAGGTCAGCGCGTGTTTATGTGAAGCCCCATATAACTAAATGCGCGTTCTTTCTTTTAATATTCTTTTGCAGTGAAGTTAGCCTCTAGTTGGTCGGGATTTCTTGTGGGGTGCTCACAAAAAAAAAAAAGGAGTGCCGCCACCTAGCTGCCGTGACCCCTCGGACAGACCTGAAACGGCTGCCGGAAAAGGACTTTGCCTTTGAGTGGCTGAGTAACAGAATTACGTTTTCTCATACATTCCTATCACAATCTCATGCTATCATGTTTGCAGGTTGTGTGTAAGTCGTACTTTACGCGCTTTCTGGCACAATTTACTTTTAAACATTCATTTAGTTCAATAAGGCATTTGGCCTTGAAGAATGAGGATCTATGCTTCACTTCCGCATACGTGCGTGTGCGTTTAACGTACGTCACATGAGGTGGTGGTGCTTATTTCCTAAGAGCACTTATTGTCTCTTGGCCCATACATCCAATAAGCACCCTTTACCGGACAGCTCAGCTCACTCTAAGCTTCTAAAAAGGAATATAGTGCTTTATTTCTTGTCTGGCGCGCTCTGGTAGAGCACCAGACATTCTATGGTATGAAGCCTTCAAAGGCAAGTGGCACGCTTGGAGGCGGCGGGGTATCCGAGGCACGTTATAGTATCAGATGCTGAAGGCCAGCATCGCAGACAGAAGGTGGAATCACGTATGAGGGACGAACAGAGAGCGGAAGACAGGAGAAATAAAAAAGAATAAAGATATGAAGATAAGGTAGCAGTGATTCCCCACCTGCGTAAGGTTTCTCACAATCTTAAAAACGTAGGGCAACGTGCCAGCGTCAAAATGGTGTTCACAGCGCCAAACAAGCGTTTGAGTTTGTGCAAGTTGAGCTGCCCTATGAGAATGCTCAAGCCAGACTGTACCATCGAGTACAAATATGCTTATGTGACATGCGAAAAGTGATAAACGAGAAGAAAGAGGGTTAACCGAGGGGCTCGATTTTTATTAGTAATATTAGAAGCCAACAAACACTGACACCAAAGACAGCATAGGGAAATTACTTGTACCTAATAAATGAAATAAAGAAACGATATGTTAATGGAAATTAAAGTGAATGAAAAAACAACTTGGCGCAGGTGGGAACCGAACCCACAACCTTCGCATTTCGCGTGCGATGCTCTACCAATTGAGCTACCGCGGGTTTCCCCATCCACTCTCTTGGGTATTTGTGTGCCGTAGTAGAACCCTGGGAGTGTTAGCCAGCGCCACCACTCACACACCTTGGCGGCGGACGTGGCACGTCCTTTTTTGCCGCAGGCGTCATGAGAACGTGATCTTTTTGGGTGAAGGAAACTGGTCAATAAACCCACCTATGCTACCTGAAGGCATCAATGTTGCCGGATTCGAGACCCTCGTTATGTAATAAACGAGAAGAAATTAATTCATCGTTTCTTTATTTCATTTATTAGGCACAAGCAATTTCCCCTATGTTGTCCTTCGGCTCATAGGCTCATAGGCTCATCATAGGGCTCAGCGAAGTTAGGAGGCCAAAAGAAGCATATACAGTGCTAAAAAGCGGGCACGTCCTGTGCTACCGGGGTTGTCGTATATCGGTCTCGTAATAGCTTAACCAGGGAAATCATAGAAGCTACCGACATCGCACAGGCAGGAATGATTGCGTCAGTTGGCCATCAGTGGCTTTGTCAAAGAAAGAGCTTGAACTCTTGACATAGTCTGCACGTGGCAGTGTACCTTTGTTTTCCTTGCGGACTCAGATGGGTGGATATATATGCTCAGGATCCGCAAAAAATCTTTGTTGAATGTTAGCTCTTGTCCTGTCTCGACTTTTCCCTCCTCCTTACTGCGCTAGGTTACTTGCTTTGCGATGAATAACCAACATGCCCAAACCTATTTCTTTCTGGAAGCTACAGCATCTGAGCCGCAGCGCGTTCTTAATGCTCGTCTCATCTGGAAGACTCGTTCATCCCCGTTATGTCCAACCCAGACTTACAGTGAAAAATCCACTGCCCTTACACCCTGTATAATTGGATGTACAGCGAAGCAGGTGTGGATGTTAGACAAGTACCACCGCCACAACACCGCCTCTAAAAGCGACGTTTAGGTCACGCGCGCACGCACGAATGTCTGTGGAAGTGTAGCATGTGTAATCATTCTTCTAGGCCCTTCACTTAGCGCCGTTGAGTTATTGAAGTAATTGAATTTTTTAAAGTAAAATGCGTTAGAAAAATCACAATATTACGACTTACGCACAACCTGCAGGCGGGATAGCACCGAATTATAATTCGAATATACGAGAAAACATAGTTCTGTTACGCGGAAACTCGAACACAAATCCTTCCAGCAGCCGTTTGTTGGCGGCCCTCCACCTGGCGCAAGTGCTTTATTGAACTAATTGATTTTCTCAGAGTAAAATAGCTCAGGAACTCGTAAAGTATGACTTACGACAACCGCCAGACATGGTAACGTCGGATTGTAGTTCGAACGTAAGAGAATGCAGAGTGTGTTTTTTTAGCTGCATCATTTTTTTTTTAATTTGCCAATGGCAGATGGCTCAATTTTAACCCTTGATTTAAATTACTCGTTGAAGCGGCCATTACTTCTACGAGAAATCAAAATGTGCTGTTGAAAAGTTAACCTAATTACGCTAATGCTGAATTAATTACATTACGCCACATATGTTAATCTACGAATCAGAGCCGCTGAGTTCGCACGCCGTATCTACTTAAAATGAATTCCCTGCACAGCACCACTTTCGGTATATCAATTTTCGAAGTGTCCGACGAAATGCATTGGCGTTCCAATTACTTTTTTTAAAGAAACCGCTGTTTTATGCATTGAAGCAGAAAAGTAACTGAAACATCAATGCATTTTGACGAACACTTTGAAAATTAATATCTCGGAACTGGTGCTACCCAAAGAATTCTTTCTAAGTGGATACGCCGTGCTAACTAAGCGGCTATAATTGGTAGATTGAAACATGTAGCCTTACGTATACGGTTAGTTAGCATAACTACGTTATTTACTCAAATGAAGATTTTGATTTCTGGTAGAAGTAATGGCCGCCTCATCGAAGATGAAGGGTTAGAGTAGTGTTATTTGCCATAGGCTATCTTTGAAAAATTTGGGGCAGCTGAAAAAAAAAGAAAACGCACCCTGCATATGATTTTGTTGCGAGGAAAGTCAGACACAATCTCCTTTTCCAGCTGTGGTGCGCTGGGTGAACACGCCACAAAAAATACTCTGGGAAACAGACTGATACTAGGAAAGGGAGCAAATTACAGTCACAGGTCCAAATAAAGTGCTTGTACATTCCTACCTGCATAGCTTTATCAGATGAACTACGCCAGTGGCTATATTGAAGGTCTGCTTACTGAGGCAACTGAGGTTTCTTAAGAAACAAAATCACTGTTCCTGGCTCTTTTCAGGGTCAGGTTTAACAGCGTCCTGTGATGGCATTTGCACTGTCCTGCAGTGTAACAGGCCTTCCTATGTTCTAAAGGCCTTCCCTGCCACACATTTTCGGACAGGCTCACATGCTCATAAAAACGGAGGAAAGCAGGAAGGAGAGCCAAACCTACTCCTCAGTGCTGCCTTGAGTGAACAGACGGTGCAGAATAACAGGTATGCTAATAGAGTGGCAGTGTGAGCTAACGCCATAATTCGTCTCTTTATCTTCTGCTTTTGACTCTGCTTTCACTCAAACTAATAACTTACTGTTTTATTTTCTCTCGTGCCCACTGTGGGGATTCTTTCGTTCGCATAAACGATTGTGTAATGTAAAGTAACATTGTATTTCACTACAGTAAATCTTTTCTTTTTTAACGAGATCAATCTGTTACACTAAATTAAAATTAAAACTCAAGCGAGTTTCTTCATGATGGCCAGTAAGAGCAATGTAAGCAACAGGAAGAAGAAGGACACGACCAAGGGCGATAACTCGCAACTGTGAGTCCTTGCGTTATTGTGTCTTTCTTGATTCCTTTGCTCGCGCAATGTTTTATTGCGTCACTGCGTTTACGACGGATAGCGTACTTTACTTCTGAAAAGCCTTCGGAAATAGTTTACATTTCCAGCAAACAAAAATTGCGGCTGCCTCTCACCCATGAGTTCCGTCCCCAAGTCCAAGTTTCCTTCGACCAGATCGTGCGGGACATGGTTGCACTCTCTGAAAGCAAGGGGGAAAAGCAGATAAGTAAATGAATATGAATATTCTCAGAAAATATAACTGTCTACCCATGGAGTGGCTTCGAATGCTCTAAGCTTTTGCACAGCAAGCCTATGTGCGTACAGCATAATAATAACTACATCATAAGTGCCATGCGGGAAAGTCTGTGGTCTACAAATGTAATCGACTCCACTGCATTAGCGTTACAGAAAACTGCTTCTCCGTATTGCGGAATTTGACATGATGAAAATAGATTGCTCTGCTAGGTATTCTTGCGCTGCTTTCACATCACTTGAAAGTGTGCTCCGTATCCTACACATTAGAGCTTTTGAGCAAAAATTAACGACCGCTGTTAAGGAGGGACTAGAACTGCAATATCACCTGTTGTGTCTGTATGAGGCATGACTCGGTGCGGCTCTATTACACACACGCACAAACACGCACACACACACACACATACACGCGCGCATATATATATATATATATATATATATATATATATATATATATATATATATATATATATATATATATATATATATATATATGTATATATATATATATATGTATATATATATATATATATATATATATATATATATATATATATGAAGCGGTCTGCGCTGGACGCATGAAAGAAGACGAAGGAAGGTGCTAGGGGAGAAGTGAGAAGGAAGAAGTTGGAATAAAATGGCGGACGACACCCGTCTCACTTAGATGATGTCATTTCTGTTGCCGTTCTAGTTAGGAACGCTACATTTTGGCGCAGCCGACAGTTTTCGAAGACCAGCGATGCGGGTGACGTTTTTCGTCGACCAGGCGTCACCAGAGTCTGTTGTGTTCACCCGATACCAAGTGCACGGTGAGCCAGCGACGGACCTTCCTCTTGAAGTTAGTTCTACCGCGCTGATCAACGTGGTACTGCAACAAGCTGCAATCAGCCGCCAAGCCCTCGTGCAAACAGGATCGGTGACAGTGAATCTACAACTGCAGACACTGAGCGAACTCGTTCTGGAACCCATACGACGTGGCACCCTCAAAGAGGAAACGCCTGCCGGGAAGGTGAGCCTAGACTTGAGTGTTATGGAACTGCAAAGGAACATTATACAACAGATCGAAATAATGAGAACTTTCGTCCAAGCGCTTAGTCGAGAGCAGTCAGCACGAAGTATTGTTGAACCAGATGTTTTTGAAGGAAAATCGCAAAATGCACACTACTGGCTGTGTTTTTTCGAGTACGCCTGTGACAAGAATCTGTGGCACTCCGACGACACAAAGATTTTGCATATGCGCCGCTATTTGGGCGGTATAGCCAGAAAATGGTATGACGTGCAACTCATGGATTATGGAACAACATGTTGGGAACTGTGGAAAAGCAACTTTTTAGGGGCTTTCGAAGGCAACGTAGTAGAAAGATGGGATGCGGCACTGCGGTTCAGTTATACAGGTGGCTCTCTGCTTGAGTACTGTCTTGAGAAGCGTCGCCTGTTGTATTCTGCAGAACCGAAGCTGTCGTCTTCTGCTGTTGTAGCTTTGATAACGCAAGGGTTGTGTATCGAGATCCGTAGTCATGTCCAGCTCAAAGGTCCAAGAACGTTTGATGACCTTCTGAACTTTCTACAGACCTCAGTGCCAAGAATTACATCGAGAAGACAGCCAGATGGTAGAACAGAGCAACTTGATTCCAATCTAGAGTCGTTGCCGTCAACTGAATGTGAACACAGCTTCATAAACAAATCTCTGGGAAGCGTAAATCATCACTGTGAGGATGGTGAAGAACCGCAGGATGGAATTACCGCAGTTCACGGCAACCTACTTCCACATAATCTGTCTACCGTGCATCACAAGCCCCAGAAAAAGAGCTTCAGTGAGACAGTATATTTGGTGTCGTCAAGCTTATTGTACACCCCCATTAAGGTAGATGGCATTGAAGTGAAGGCTCTCGTTGACAGTGGAGCTTCGGTATCTATTATCAACAAGACTCGAGTGGATGCCAGTCGTCTGCACGCTGGTAGAACATTGCGTGTCCAAGCCTACGATGGGTCAGTGACCATGCATAGCGAATGGGTAACCCTGGCTATTGAATTTCAAGGAAATGCTATTACCAGTGACGTATTGGCCATTCCCAATGTCACCTACGATTTTCTTTTGTCCCGTCCAGACATGAAAAAACTTAAGATGAACCTCTATTGGGATGACAAGGTAATGGCCGAAGACACGATAAGAACAGAAGACCCTGGTGAAGAACCTAGTGTATCAAGGCTAATTTTTCACCACGAAGACATCAAGACTAAGTACCCAGAGCTTATATGCATAGGAAGCTACCCTCCAGCAATGAAATCCCATGTCGTTCCTTTCGAGCTCGCAGATAAAACAGTGGTTCGTAGAACCCCCTATAATATGTCCAGAGATAAAAAGGTGTGGCTGAAAAAGGAGTTGCAAGAAATGTTAGACGCAGGTATCATCCGGCCTTCTGTATCCCCATTTGCTTCTCCTATCACTATTGCACCTAAAGAAGACGGGACATTCCGCCTCTGCACAGACTACCGGGCTCTCAATCGTCAAACTGAATTGATACCTTATCCAATGCCGAGAATCGACGACATCATTGACGAAACCGGTGGTTGCCATTGGTTTTCACGAATAGATCTCTGCAAGGGCTTTTGGCAGATTCCAAGACAAAGGACGAACACCGTAGTCATCTTTCAAAAGTTCTTCATGCCCTCAGTCTTGCCCAACTCAAAGTCAACTTCAAGAAAAGTGCGTTCTTTCAAGATACCGTAGTATTTCTTGGCAGGGTGTTTGATGGACAGACTAAAAGCACCAAGCAAGAATCGGTAGAGAGAATCTCCAAGCTGGTAAAGCCTTATGATGTGGACGCATGAAAGAAGACGAAGGAAGGTGCTAGGGGAGAAGTGAGAAGGAAGAAGTTGGAATAAAATGGCGGACGACACCCGTCTCACTTAGATGATGTCATTTCTGTTGCCGTTCTAGTTAGGAACGCTACAATATATATATATATATATATATATATATATATATATATATATATATATATATATATATATATATATATATATATATATATATATATAAATATGTGTGTGTGTATGTATATATGTATATATAGTCATAAAAGTTTTTCCACTTTGACAATGAAAAGGATAACGCATTATTTACCCTGGTTTTACGTTCCAAAACAACGATGGAGTAGGAGACGCACCGTAGCGGAGGACTCCAGATTACACTAATTTTTACCACCTGGGTTTCTCTATCGCACACCTAAATATCGCTATAGTCGAGCGTTTTACATTTCTCTCTTGCCGAAATGTGAACGCCACGGCCGAGATCGAATCTGCAACCTCCCCTTACTCAGCAAGGAAATGTAGTAGCCAAGAAAAAGAAAAGATGGGTGCTTCTCTAAGCTGCTTGTCGTTTTTCTTTAGACGGGAAGTGGGGGTAGCGAGTGTTTGCATTATTTTTACTCGTTATTGGGCAAATAAGCAAGCTGAATTAGCCACTCAGCATGCTGGGTTATTCACTGAGCATGCTGCTCGATGTGCCTAAAGTTTTCCTACCTAGCGGAAAACATAAAATTACGAACGGTAATTTTCTGTGATCCCATGATTACTCTGGCAAACTACAATAATATATAAAACTCAAAGCCACAATATGCTTTTTTTTCATTTTCTTCTTCCAAACTTCGTTCACAGAAGTAGAAAGCTCAACCCCGTCGACGCTGCAAATGCAGCGTCCATTTGTCAGTGAATGCCTGCTTTATAACATCTACAGCATCTCATTACTTTTGCGACGGCGGTGCTAGGTGGTACACGAAAAACGTGAACTAAATGCCGCACATGCTTTAATTTAAAGCAAACGCCACTGCAATTGCCAGTCGTCGTTTCACATGCCCGAACTGCTCAAGCTCAAGGAGGCTGTGGTTGTGGCTTCTGATAACTACCTATTAGGCCACTCACGCATTCACCCATGCAAGTCGGAGTGGCTCGGCTTCCCGCACCCCTTATTTTTCAGTCAGCGGCAGTCGGCGTGCTTTATCACTCTGCAGATACAATATAGCCTAGTTTCTTTTTGTCGTCAGCGTTCTGGCTCCAATTACGGCGATTCGGGTGGGTACGGAGAAGAGGAGTGGGGCTGGGAGCGACTATGCATATGCGGAAGCACGCGAGCTTGACGCGTCTCTTATCTCAGATTCATAGCGTTGATCTCTCTTTCTCCCCCGCCGCGATGCCCTCATGCGGGCGGCGCAGCGGCTGGAGTCGGAGACGGCCGTACGGACGACACGCAGGCACGATGAGCACGCTACAGCGCAGTCTGGACAACGTCGTCGTCGAGCGTCAGCCGCCACCAGCAGGCATTGTCAAGACGCGTGGCAGTGCCATGAAGCATAATTGTTGGCAGACAAACGATTTCGCTAAATGAGGAGTGCGGACCGCCAACTTTCGGATCGCAAAGATCCGGAAGAATTGTGCTAGCCTTATGCGCACTTCGTGAATACCGCGCGGTATGCCTACATAGCGCGCGTGCTCCTCTTCGTACGCTACAACTTAGAGCCCGCGCGCCTAATGCTCTCAATGTGCGGAGAAAGCGTAACGTGCGTTGCGATAGTCGTAGTGACTGCAGAAGTTATCCCTGCTGCTTAGCACAGGCGCGAGCAGTACTGACGACTAATGAACGTGTGACGGCCTCTGCGGAGAAGTCGTAAACGACACCCGAGGGGCGCCTTGGGGGCTGCTTATGAGGGCCGTAATGCTCAAGTGCGCATTTCGTTCTCACAAGCACTTTTTTTCTCCAGTCTGCCCCAGACGTGTCTCTATGAGCACCGATAGCATGCCGTACGGCTGGGGAAATGAATGTATGTTTTCGCATTAATAGCGACTCAAGACCGGGGAAATTATTCACGGGCAAATGTTTTGTTTTTTCCTCTTTGTGCAGCGTTAGATTTCCTGTTATAATATGCTCTTGCAATAGTGTTCCCTCGGTAGCAGTGGTGTCATTTTTCAACGCAGGCGCAAGATAACGCATCTTGCGTGTGTCTGATAGACGCGCCTTCACGCACGCCTTGGAAGAGCAACCATGACTTAGCAGTGCCTTGCAATACTGACATATACAAGAACACTGAATTATATTCACATTTTATTCTCAGAGCTAACTCAATGGTCACTCTGGGACACGTCCAATCTAGTTTGGACACACAATTTTTTATTCTATCTGGTGTGAAAAAAAGGATGTGCGTTTCACTGGAAACATATGTATCTAGTAAAATGTCCTCTTCACTCCTTGCGTCCTTTTTTTCTTATCTCCTGGTTGATTACATTCAAGGATAAGTTTGCGATCAAGCGCTTGTTCCTCAATTCATATCAGGTCTAAATAAGTGCGTGCTCTTATTTTATAAGGGGAAATGCCCTTTTATTAGCATGTCTTGTACTGATTATCTTAACAAACTTCGAAGATTGAATACATTTTCATCATATGCACCAATGCAAAAACCTAACCCATGCAGAGTATGCGCTCATGAAACCGCTTCAGAAGAAAAGTTACGCAACGAACACTTTTCAAGTGGAGAAAATCCTGAATTCCTTACGCCTTCTTCACTTCTCTCCAGACATAGTTTGCATGATGTGTAGGCTTCAAAGCATTATCTTGCTTTAGTGCACGTGATGGAATATTTATCTTCATGCTTCACTGCACTAAGTTACATAACCGTATGCGAAAAAAGACCTGAATCTGTTATAAAAACGGGCTCTGCGCAGTTCTTGGGGCAGACTGCTGATCGCAGACACAACGGAACTCCTTCTGCGCCCTTTTTTGTGTGTGCGTGGGAAAACTTAAAAGTTTTATACCCTGTTACGATGATATGCTTGGAGCACGTACTAGTATACTAGGCAGCAACATGGCCCGTAGCAGCTGCATTGGTGCCAAACGTAGTGTTCCAACCGATCCCCACGTAACATTCAGCCTTGACTGTAGCTGTTCAAAGCACTAATTTCCCTGTTAATCAGAAAGTTCTGTAGAAGAAAGCTCTATAGAGCGAATTCTTAAACTCTAAACTATAACAGTGAACGATTGAAAATTGAGCTTGTTAATACTCTCGAAGTTTGTAGTGTGGAATAAACACAATGAAAAGAAAACACAACAAAAGTCATTTCGTGTTGTGGTCAATTTGTCATTGTGTTCCCCCATGCAGTGCAGACTTCCAATATGAGTGAGTGAGGGTCTGATTTACACGTTTGCTGGAATCCGGGTTTGACCACAGTTTAAGTATATTTATTAAGACTGGCGTAAAGTCTACGTATCGAACGCAAACCCTTCACCATAAAACTTTTCGATATGCAGCCAGAACTATCCCACGAGGATACCCGATTCGTAGAAGAGAGAGCACGCCGTCACGCGAAACACATTTACGGAGTGCCTTAGTGAAACAGGTAAGAGTACGCTATTTCAATGGCAGGCACGCATGGGGAATGAATGCACTGGGGCACCTGTGGTTCGTAGACGGGAGCCCCGTGGCACAGAATAGCGCAGTCACAGGAAATGGTCTGGCACGAACGCACTGTGCTAATGTTAGGGGGCTGCAACTACTTGTGCTCGTCATGTTGTTTATGTCTGACTTCCCTATACGTTTCATACGAAGAAAATCATTTTTTATTCGAGGGTGGTGTCTTGGTCCATTGGTAGAAGAAATCCGCGGTTCCAGTCGATGGGATCATAAAGATCACACTGACCTTGTGGTGCTTTCGGAGCCTGTGACTGGCAACGAAGGCTTTAGTGTGAGGGCATCTTCTATATATCTTTATTAAAAAGAGAAGCTTGTGATTTGCGTAAAACAAAGACAAAGGGCAAGGCAACTTCCGGCTGCTGTTACCAATGCGTTTTTTCTTTTCATTAAATTTTTGTTTATGTCTTAGTAGCAACATCTTTGGTGCCACGCAGTCGAACAAAGCCATGTAGAATGGCTTTACTTTGATTGCTCGAAGTGGACAGTAACAAATCTTTTTACTCACCATCTCCGTAGCCTGTTAACGCAAGTTCACTGGACTTGCGGAAGTTAAAAGTTAAATAGAGAGCATGTTTAAGCAGATGAACTATCGCGGAGTTGTGTATATACGTGGCTACACCATAACGAAACGTGAACGGTATTGTATTAAATTTCTGACGGGCGGTTGGATGTAATTACGTAAACATTGTCCTCTCTAGTCACAACCAATGAGGGCGCGCTTCTAATTCTCGCAAATTTTTTAAAATCTCACTTTCTCTACCCAAGTCTCGCATAAAGTAAGCCTTGGCTCCCATTGACATTGTATTCCTCCATGCGCTGCAGACACCGTAAATGATGTTCTTGCTTACAGCTTTGCTGGAGTCGGGTGTTTAAAACCAGTCCAACTGTGGTATAAAGGTTATAAACCGGGATGAGGTGCCTAAGAAAGGCCAGCGAACGTTTCGATAGCAGGACCAATCTTCGTCAAAGGTAGCCTCGTCATGCTCGGCATGTTAGTTTTAACGGGTTGGTAGAGTGGCGTCACGAGTGGTTGTTGTCGGTGGCGGCTCATCGTAAAGGGAGAGACTGGGAAGGCGGGGAAAAAAATATAATAAAAGACCAGGAGGAGAAGATATTTAAAAAAACAAGAAAAGAAAACGAACGGGAGGGCGTTCGGGGTACGAGAGGTTAGGGAGCAAGCAGGGGTGTCGTTGGCGGCAAGCTTTTGTGGCTTTAGAAGAGCCGGTCAGCCGGTCAGTGCGCAAGTAACAAAAAGGACCAAAAAAATAGATTACTTGAAAGAATGACTTTAGTAGCGTAGCAGCAATGCGTCGGATAATTTTGAAGGAGTTAAGATGGTGACAATGAGTCTGGGGTGCAATGCAAGGGGTAGCTGGAAGGCAGCGGCTTGGTCTTTTATGGGACCTTAGCCTCAGTAGTTCAACGTAGGCGTCGTCATGGCGGTATAGAGCAGTGTCGACACCCTGTGTGGCTGACGTGCCGAAAAAGGTATCCTGGAGTCTGGGACTTTGCAATGTGCTGTTGGCGGTGTTTCACATGAATAAAATAAAATAAAAAAGCAGACAAAAAAGAAGGGGGATTGGGGACCGTAACCGTAATAACAAATAGGAGGGTGACATGAGTAAAAGCGACAGGGGACAGGTCTACATGAAAAAAAGGAGCCGTACAGTTGATATATGCGTAAAACGTGACGAGCATAGTCAATTCAGTATTAGGCAGAAAAAAATTGGAAATGGAGGCATAGGGGAGGTAAAGAATTGCGGCTAGCTGGTGGAATTATGTGTTTTGTGCCTCGGTGGATGGTATAAGAATTTCATATTTAAGTTACACCTTTCTGCGATTCTAAGTTGCCACGTGCCAAATTTAGTCCCATCGGGTGTAGGACGGGAATTAATACACCCAACGGATCACTGTGGGCATCTACGTGGTTGTTGTTGTTTACTCAAAATGTGGCTCATGTCAGAGTCCTTTCATAGTTTTGCAGAGTCATTCAAAAGGCAAATGAGAAGAAGTTAATATCCTTGCACAGAAAGAAATGAAGAAACAGACAAACAGAAAGAGAACGCCAGCAGAAATAAACAGCTTGGAGTTTGATTTCAAAGTAACAAAGATCACATTACTCTCTGCACCCCTTTCAGAGCTTTCCAGTCATATGCACAACCGTGTACACAACTCATTTCTAGAATAGTCCCTCCATTCGGTATCCTGCACTGTACCGTACAAGGAAATACATGCGATCAAGTAAAACGTAGTCGCCTTGATAAAAATTATTGTAACACACACATTGTAGACGGGAATGAAGCAGCGGGAGCGAAATAGAAAGCTATGAATTCTTCTCAGCAGCTTCTTTGTATTCAGATGCATCCAGCGACTGCTTTGCCAGCTGTAGTATTGCCTGGTGCATTTACCGAACTACATTAACCCTCTAAGAGCCTGTATGATGCATAAAACACCAAAGAACCTGCCGAGCGGAAACAATGCGCGGTTGCGCAGTGCTTAGCTCAGGTCCAACCTTCTTAAAGTCACCGGGGCACAAGTTCGATCGTTGGTAGTTGGCATAGTTTTCATTTTCTTCCTAATGTGGCGTGAGTGAAACTCACGATAAAGAGGTAATACGATAATGACGACGACGACGATGGCCTACCCTTTCAAAGAGGACGGAAAGATGGGTGTAGCAAGCAAGTTTTTTACCTTTTATTTGCCTCTAGTACTATGGGCCCTTTCCGCTTAACAGGCTGATCTGAAAGCAAGGCTGGTGAAACAAGAATAGTGCAGGGACCCGTTATCGCTTCAACACTCTTGTTCCTGTAAATTCCACTGAAGCCCTAAATGCGACAGCTTACCTATATTCTCATCTGTCCGCGAACCATCATCGTAGCGGCGTTAAGAGGCAGACGTTACATAATAATAGAGAGAGGAAGAAGCAGACAAAAAGTGGCGCCGATGAGTGTGTGATCCAGACGCTCGTGACGCATCCTCTCTTTTCCCCACACAATGTCGGCACAACAGGTGCGTCCCTGGGGCCCTTCCATCACAACCGCCACAGGCGGGAAAAGCGCCTGGCAATCCCCTCCCTTTCTCTCCTTTACCTCTGTTTCCTCTTACGGTTTTCGTTCACCCCTTTTCCTCTGAGGTCCGAGCCTCACCCTGGAGATTCGCTTTGCTCTGTTCCGGCCCATTTAAGCGTCGGTGAAGCCGCCTTGCCTGGACGGACGTTGGGGCCTCGGATCTTCAAATGACCGCTCGCGCGCCTAATGACTCGCAGACGCGTGGCCACCGTACCACACTCACGTTGGCCCTGCGGCTCTAGCCGCCCAGTCCGACGCATTTTCCTCGCTGCGTCACGTGTTTGCATAATGGGCCCCAAAACCCCATTCGGTCCAAAGCATTGCCTTCCGGCTGTTGCTCCGTTCCAGACCTCCACGTCCTGTAGGGCGAAGTCGAAACCACCACTTCTCTAGTTGCTACGAGACCCCACGTAAAGGCCTGCCCTCTTTCTCTCTGCACATTTTCCCTTTCTTCTTTCTGTCTACACGTGTCCTGCCTGTGGCATCTTCTGCCAGTTGTCGGCATCTGTCTCGCTTAAACCGGCAGCGCACTGGAGCCGCTGCTCGCATCAAACTTGTCGCATGCCTGTTCCCGAGTTTTGCCTAATAAATCTAGCTTGCAAGGGGGCAGAGCTAGAAACCTGGAATGGTGTTCTGTGAAATTTAGTGTCTCCTATGATTACAGATAAAACCTAGTATTGTTTCACGCAGCAACCGATCACAAAACCAAGCGAGCAACTAAGAAGGAAAATGACTATGTCTCGTAGGGGCCTCCGATCAGGCCTCGTTCAAAGACTGTCGCTTTTCAACAGCCCTTAAAAATTAAGGCCTGTATATTTGAGTGTCAATCCAAGGCTGTTTCTTGGCAGCAGCATTTCTGAAGCATGTGACACGCTCATATGCAGCGATGACAGTAGGTGCGGTTTATAATACACAGTTTAGAATGGCGCTTGCAACGAGACGTAAACGCATCACGTGCGCAAAAAATATAACGTGCTCTCAGTGCGCACGCTACGAACGTTCTTGGGTTTCTGTGGTTTTTGTGAACTATGATAACGTACGTTATGTGGCGAGTTTAACCAGTGCCTCTTCTAACTAGGTGCCTGCGACGGGAGCCAAAAAACCGCCTACCCTTCCATTTCCCTTCTACACCTGTCCACTTGGTACAGTTAATAGAGTCACCTCGCGGAAGGCGCTGCAACACACCAGAGGCTGCGACACCGCCACCACGTTGCCGGTAGAAGCCGAGCAGAAGACGCCCGTACGTTGTGATCTATGTGTAAGCATAGATCAAGACATTTAAAGAACAGTATATATTGTTTTAAATTTTAGGTCAGTGAAGGCAGGCACAACACATGAAGATTAGAGAAATCCATGTGCTAACGATCATTTCCATCGTGCCTTAACGATAGCAGCACTGGAGTTCCTGCTAGTAATTATTCTAAGAAACTCTGTGCAGAAAACCTTGCACTGTATGCCCACCACTGTTGTTGTGCAATGGCTCAGTGGTTAGCACGCTTGACTCGCAAACGGACATTGCTTGAGTGCCATGGATTCAAATACCAGTTTAGCCACCTGTGAAATTTTCTTTTTGTTTGCGCTGTTGCGATAGCAAAGCTGCGGATGACGAGGTGGCCTAACGACTTCAGAAATCGTCGTCATTTTTGCATTATATTCCTTTTACATAAACCGAAGCCCTAAACGTGACTACCTGATGAACGTTTCTGCCTCGACGATGCTGCTGCTAACAGGAGAATTAAGTGCAATCGGACATTGCAATAAAATTTGTGCTTGCTTAGTACAATACCCCGTCGAAAAATGTTGCTGCGAACTTTGATGCTTACTGGTGGAAGAAAAATAGGGACACTACAAAAAATGGAGACGTACAAAAGTAAAGTTTGCAATAGGGGATCAGAAAATTTGGTTGTGGGAGTTCATAGTGTTACTCTTTCTTGTTTAACCTAGGTAGGATATTGGGCAGTATAATAGCAAGAGCTTGGTGGCGCAACCCACAAAAAGATCACCAAACAGGGCGCTCATACCATCTATGCATCCATTCATCCATACATCTACACCGACAGGTATTCCAGTATGCGTATAACATTGTATGTTACAGTTATACCATAATTTGTAATTTGACTCTATTCCATGCGGCGGTTACGAGCACACAAAACCTTTCAAAAAGTGGACGCGTGTCAGCCGCAATGGTTTGCCGGGAACAGGTGAGAATACTCGCGGGATTACATTCTGTTAAACTCAGGTGCTTCTCTTTTACCTTTCGGGCAATGACAATTAGGTGCCTTAGTAGCAATATAATGTAAGGTCCATGAATAGCAGATATCCGACTTACTTGATGGATGAACCAGTACAATTCTTGATTGTTAATTCCCTTTCTTCGTTATTTCATAATTTGTCATTTTTCTTTTTCATCCAAATTCCTCCTATAGTGAGGGTATTTGACTTGAACAGTGCTTTTGTTTTCTTTCTTTTTTGCAGTATATATCTTCTCTTAAGAAAAACATCTTACAACCTTTGAGTCGTCACTTTTTTCAAGCTCATTAGCAAGAAATAATACTAGAAAAAAGCAAAGAAATTTTAGCTTGGTCTTCAGAAAGTGACTAACCAATGCCGGACTAGTATATTCGCCTCTGGATAAAAATAGATGGTCATCGAGACGCTATTATGTTCAATGCTTCATATGCGTGCTGCTGAAAAATTACTGTTCACTCAACGACACTCATCGACACTTCAACATTTTGCTTCAGTTTACTGTTATGCTAAGCCAAACTCAACATCAACACACACACGGATGTACTCACCTTTCATTCCTGTTCCAAACGTTTTGAGCTGCATGCACAGAAATAAAAACAGGAACGTGAACTTGCTTTGCCTCTTTAGAGCTCGCTAATGTTTCTAATGAAGGAATAAAACAAGAACAACTATTATGTGTTGTGGTGATTAGGTCAGATAACGAGGATTTACTCCGAAATGATGCAGCATCAGCGTTTGAATTCGCCTATACAAAAAATAGATGCCCCTCTTTGTTCATTAAATCACTTCAAGAGGTCTCTCATATCTTATTCCCCCTCTCTTTCTCTCTCCGTGCACTACAATACGGAGGAACGTGAGAAGGCTTTAGTAGTAAGCCTTCCAGTGTTGACATAAATTGCTTCGGTAGTGTTCCGTACTGACCTTTAGAGGTCGCTGAGTTACCAGGCTCATATAGTGATGCTGCTCGGTTGCTGCGCCAGATCACAATTTCCCGCATGCGAAACTTCCCGCTGAAGTGGGCTTTTTTTTCATTATGTTTATCATTTTCGAGATATAAATTATTATTATGTGAAGCATATTACGAGAGCTCAACCCAGCTCCTCGGGCGCGGCGGTGTCGCCTTGAAACCACGTGACACCGTGACGTCACGACAGAGGAGAAGTGGCTTTGGCTCAACTCTTGCAAGACGGGCTGGGTGGGAATCGAACCAGGGTCTCCGGAGTGTGGGACGGAGACGCTACCACTGAGCCACGAGTACGATGCTTCAAAGCGGTACAAAAGCGCCTCTAGTGAATGCGGTGTTGCCTTAGAAACGAGCTGTTTCTAAGGTGTGCGTCTCTTGCTCAGGCGCACATTTCGTTGCCGCGCCGAACGCTGCTTTGCTCGACGCTCACCACGTCCAATGCGGGGCGCGTAGTCGCTGCCCTGTAGCCCATTGTCTTACACCCCTTGGCGGGTCGACGGGAACGCTGTCGCGTTCCACTCTTGAAGGCGAAGCAGTAATGCATGAGTTGTTTCTTCGTCTAGCCGAACCAAATATAGCCAAGCAACAGCAGTTCACCAGGCTAAACAGTGGTTCAACAACTAAAATAAAGGCTAGTATGCTTCGCATCCTGGGCTTAACCTTACCTAAGCCACAGCCATTTTTTAGTTTGTTTTCTTTCACGCTGCCTTTATTCAGTGACAGTCACTTCCGTGACTGGAAAGCTCATTCAATTTTGTCGCAGCGCAGGGTTTTAATTAATAAAACTGAGGAAGAATGAATCAGCTGTTATGTGCCACTATTCTGTCATCTATTCTCCTAACTGAGAGGGCGCGACAGATAAGCGCTTGAAGGTGCAGTTTATAATATTCACCTCACAGCATGGGAACGAGCGTTTGCGCAGAGCCGCTCATGATCGCGTAGGATCCCAGCCCAGAGGAGCTGAACCTCACCTCGGTTGAAGAGGATCTTCCGCCTGAACTTGCCAAGCGTAAGCGCGATGAATACGATGAGGAAGGCTGCGACGGCGCTGAGCGCGGCTGCCCACAGCGTGGTAGACCCTAGGGACCACTCTGTGTCTGCTGCGTGCAAAGTGAAAAAGACGGGTTGGCCGAGAGCCGGGATTCAGGGGCAACAGCATCCCGAGGTATTTCACCGTTATGTCGTATCAAGATCGAGGTAATACACTGTTATTCCTTTATTTCACCGATTCTGCACTCTCCACAGAAAGTCTACGGTTACAGAAGCCTGGACAGATGTTCTCTTTATTTGTGTGGTGACATTATTTTATGATCTCTTCTTCGGAAGAGAAGGCGAATATATATTCGGGCGCTGTCTACTTCCATCTGCGCTTCTAGCTAATGTACTGCTGACAAAATATAAAATACTTCATTTATGTTATTATAGACACAAGTTAAATAATAACGTAATGGTTCATTAATTAATAATAACGTAACGCATTCATAGTGATAATAAACAGTAAGTGTGCCCTCCGTTCTGATTGTCTCTTCGCATTCACACCTTATACACACAAATCAACATCAAACAGCTCATATCTGAATTATATAGTAGTGTATGTGGCGTATTTGCATTGTACAAAGGTCGTACGCACTGTCTGTAGTTGTACAACAGAACGTG
Source organism: Dermacentor albipictus (assembly GCF_038994185.2). Classification (NCBI taxonomy): domain Eukaryota; kingdom Metazoa; phylum Arthropoda; class Arachnida; order Ixodida; family Ixodidae; genus Dermacentor; species Dermacentor albipictus. The sequence goes on from NC_091821.1 coordinate 360,156,481, forward strand.
CCAGAACATGTGGCAAATGATCCCTTGCTTTGGCGGAGAACTATGTCTGATTGCAAAAACTTGCTGGCAAGAGAAAAAACAAAAGTAGAAACACTACAATGTAAAGTGCAGAAAGAAGAGTGACGGATATGAACGAGCTATATTGCAAACAGTTCTCGAAAACTAATCTTGCAAGTGGGCCATGCATATATATTCGTTTTGAAACGAACCAATAGTTTTATTGTATATTACCTGCCCGCATAGTTTGCAGTGAACTGCAATGTATCATGCAGTTGCTCTCGTATTTTAATTGCATGACAATGTGCCTGTTCATTTATTAATTCTTAGAAGCGGTGTTCTTTATTGAGCAGTGCAATATCATGAGCAAACTCAAACTTGTACCCACCTTTGCTGACCAGTCCCCTGCCCACAGGCAGCGTGAACACGGTCAAATGGACGGGCTCGCTGCGGCCGTTGGCGTTGATGCCGTACAGCGCCATCTGGTAGCGCGTGGCTGGCCTAAGTGAGTGGACGCGGAAACTGGGCTGGCCGGAGGTGAAGTTTGTCACGATGGGTGTGCTCTGGCCATCCTGCAGCTCTAACAAAAACGTCTGCTGCTGTCCTGCCCCGCTGCGCTGGCACACCACGTGTACGCCTTCTGACGTCACTTCCTCTACGCTGCAGTTGAAAGGCGTCACTGGCGGACCTAGCGGGAACAGGAAGTTGGCTTTGTCAGTAAATACAGAAATTTGCTTGCGTTTTCCCATAAAACAAGCACAATAAACTAATTATTTTCCAAAAAGAAAGATCTTGCGCATGTTTGAACATTACCAGGAGATACAAGATATTTAGCAACACAGCCATTCTTTTTGACATACAACATGCTAAGAGCTGACCAGGTACGTTACATTGAACTACTACAGTACAGGCACAGAAAAGCAGGTATATGCCCTAACAGCTAACACACCGGCTTCACGTGCAATTCAGAAACCTAAGCGTAATATGCCCGCAATCAGAACAAATTATGGCGGCCATACTCTCTGCTTTACCATAAAAATAATAACAAACATAATAGATGCAAAGATTGATCATTTTAAATCCTTTATTTGAGTTAAAAATGGATGCACACGTCGCCGCGTAACAAATACATTGACATGTTTATTTGTCTAATCACAGTACAATCATCTTGCTCTTTCATGACCTGTCCTGTGTTCTTCGCATTATAGTTGTGTGTACACCGATTTTATTTGTGTACTAATAAGTTTATTCTAGTGATTGTGTATGTGCGAATACATACAAATAAGGTTCCTCTCGCTGTCTTTTTTTACTCTTGTTTTTTTTCAGCTCAATTACATGAGCCAAGTGTAATTTCCATGTTCTTAATCTCGCTCTCACAGTTTTGTTAACGCTCATTGATAACAATGAACAATTCTTAATTATCTTAAGGTAAGTGCTTGCGTTTTTTCCTTGTTAGAATATTCCATGCTTCATTATTGTTGTCTAAATTACCGCGCGATTGGAGAAGAGCCTGAATTGCACTGATTTATAAAAAGGGAGACGGTCTACTTGTTCAAAATTACTGTCATGTTTCTTCAACGTCATCATGCTGCTATCTCAACGAACATATCATAACAAAAAGCATAACCAAATATTTAGAAAAGCATTCCATTTTAACTAACATTCAGCACGGGTTCAGAAGAGGGTATTCGACTGTCACACAGCTGGTCGTCATAGTTCATTCCTTTGCATCAGCCCTTGACAAGAGCGGACAGATAGATATAATTTTTCTTAACATCCGTAAAGCATTCGATACAGTCCCACATACCAAATAATGCTAAAAAACTTGAAAATGCAGCAATCCCTCAGATATATATCTCTTGGGTTTCTGCTTATTTGCTTAACCGAAAACAATTTGCGCCACGCTCTTCATCCGGTTATCTATCTTCAGTGCACTGGCTCTGCCCCATCGATTCCCTCTCCACTTGAGCATGCTCCTCGCCTCTTGTGAGCCAATTAGATAAGACAAGCCGCTCAGTGCAGGCAATGTTATTCGTTTTTCAAGCAAGCAAAAGTGACCTCCTATGAACGAGGGGAGCATTTTATTAGTCTTTTCAGACAACCCTGCAGGTGACCGCCCGATGCTTGCGTCGGCGGTTACGCAAATGTAACGCCAGGAGATTGGAAAAAGAACAAATTGGATTAGTTCTACGTTACACGGCCCCTAGTCAGCTGTCAGGAAGAGGTCTTTTGCGTCGCATTTCCTGGTAGATAATTGCCTCGATGTGTGTTGTATTTTGTTTTCTACAAAGGTTTTCATTTGAGACATTACAAACATACAGTCTAACTAACTAACTAACTAACTAACTAACTAACTAACTAACTAACTAACTAACTAACTAACTAACTAACTAACTAACTAACTAACTAACTAACTAACTAACTAACTAACTAACTAACTAACTAACTAACTAAATAAATAAATAAATAATAGTTAGACGGGTCATCATCCAATTTTTCTCTCATTATCTAAGCATTGCTTAATTGCAATCGGGTTACGTGATGCTCCTAGGTTAAGCGACACAAACGGGCAAGACTAAACAAACTGGTGCTATATAGGCACATGTGGGGAGATATGGCAGGGGCTGCACCTTCACTCCATTTCCTTTCAGCCAGATGAGCGGCCTTTACTTCGCTTCTTGCCTGCACCGGATTTTTTTATGTATGTCTTCTTTGCAACGCGAATGATCCAGACCATCAAATAACCATCGTCCTCGACGTCAAGACCGCTCTGCTGAGCGGCTGCTCCCAACCAGCTATTACTTTTCTTTCCCAACCTATCCTCGCGCGCCAGATCTTGCTTCGTCCCGAGCTTACGACTCTGCAGAAATGCATTTACTTTAGTTCTGTCTTTTTCCTGTTTTTCAGTTTTTTTTTGTTTCTAGAGACGCTGGCACCTGGTCTCTACTCGGTGAAACACTTTAGCACTGTTCGATCGGTCGATCGTAAAGAAAGCCCGGCAGCTCAGCTGCTATGTGGTTGCGAGGGGAGCGGGAAAAAGGAGGTCACTTCGGGGACCGCCTGCAAGCCAAGTTAAGAATAGGAGAGGTCGTAAAAGCGCTAGAGCTTCCAGCCGCACCACGCCAAGGGTTGCGTGTTCGATCCCTGGCCCCTCGGAAAGGACAGCTCCGCTGAACATGTCCCCATTACCAGTGCCCCGTTCCTTCTTCTCGCCAGCTTGAGAAGAGTGAAGGAGAGAGTGTTGGGACAGAGAGGGAGCTGTTGGTAACGTGATCAGAAGCTGTTTTCCCTAGCGCGGCACCGCCGTTTTCAGATATTCTTATTTCTGTTTTCTTTCCTTTGCCCACGCGATTTTGGTCAGCGTCGTTATTTATTTACCTTTACTACTTGTCCACCATTTGGTACTGTGCGTGATTTTTCAGTAAACGCCTGGGTGCCACTTTCCAGCTATAAAATTTTGTCTCATTTCAGCTGTCTTTCTCAGGACTGCAGTGTAAGGAGCGCGAAGCATAGTTACCCGACACCCTTGTTCTTTGCGCAATATTCGAAAAACGAAAGAGCATGTAGGAAGCTGCTGGAATCATTGATAATTTGTGAGCACTATACTAGTAGTTACACGAACTTGAAGCGACCTCAAATTTATTTGACTTTATCAATTCGTACAAGTATCAGACAATTTTAATGTAGCAACACATTTATCTGCTTACTCCTAGATAGATATTACTGTCACTGCAAAGAAAAAAATTAAACTTCATCGAACCAAAGATGCTGGCTTAATCCGCAAAATTATTTCGTCACTCTGTACTACGGCAAATCAGAGGGAAGTTCATTTGAATTGATAAGAAGGAAGTAAATGAACCGATATTGTAGACGTGAATATCCAGAGCAATAAAACGAAGTATAAACGCCGCCATTTGTATTCACTTTCTGCTTCAGATTCAACATATCATGTATCAGCTTTTCTAAATAACTCGTTAGTTAACTTATATTTTATCAGAGGACTTGCTACAACAGCATAAAATTAAATTTGCTATTTTCTTTGTTTTATCTTACAGCGAAAGTGACAATAATAAAAAATGGGATTTGCGAGATTCTGCGACTAAACTTCTCCACACGTCTTGAATGACTAACACGATATGCTGGACATTGCACAAGAATACCTAGAAGCAAGACGTCAGTGCATTATCTGGTGAGACCGCCTCTGCCAAACTTCCCTTCGCCTTCTGTCTCCTAGCACACAGCCCTGGGTTCAAAAAGGCAGCCTATGTGAGGGTGACCACCTTGTGCAGGTCACCTGATATACAGTCCTACACACTAAATTTCGTTGTTCTCGTATTCAAGCGGAGCAGTAAAAAGTGCAGTGCATCCAGCAGAAACTCTCGCAGGAGCAACCGTTTTACAAAATATATATGTCACCAAATTAACTACTAAATGCATTGTCGCACCACCCGCTCTTGTGCAAAACTGCGCGTGCCAGGCATTTTGAAAAAAATTATTAAGCGGAACGCTTTGCACTTCCGTGGAATATATTTACGTATACGGTGAACAACTTCTGAAGTTCTATGGGCCACGCAAGTTGAGCTTAGTATGCATGGCTTACTGCCCACAATCAAGTTCTTATCACGAGTATATAAAAGCGAGAATTCAAAACAAAATAAATTATCTTCGGAATAAGAACTAACCAAATTGAAGTGCCCATAATAATTGCGGTTGTGTAGCGCTGTACGCTACACAACAGGACTTGATGGTTGGCACATTTTTTGATAATCATCAACCCCATGAGACAATCATGTCCCTGGCAGGGCAAATGCCTCCCTCATGAAGAGACCTCCGATTTCCCATGCATTACGTCAGCTGACCTTGTCCTGTCCCTTTGAATGTTCTGAATTCATTAAGCCACTCAGTACTCTGTCGTCCTTTAACACCCATGCTGTCACTCTATAACACCACCGGTTTTCTTCTCTACGCAAAACATGACCGGCACTACTTCACCTCTTGCTCTTAATGCAAACTGGAAAATCAGCTATATGCATTTGTTCTCTGATGCCCTTGCCAGCGTATTGCTTTCCCTTCAAGCTACGCCTGTCCTTTTCGGCTCCATTGCTGACTGCGTGGTTCTTGGATTCTTCTTTCATCGTGTAATGGGCTGAAAACAGCCACGTAAAATTATTAACATAATAAGAAACACCCGACGAGGCGACCGACTTGTGTCCTTGTCAGGGGCATTCTATTGTATTTTTGATTTTACTCAGCTGTATAGAGAAAATGACAAGATGAACAAAAACTAACTTGTCAACTTCTTAGTTTTTCCCAAACTTCTTCGTTATTCTCTATGCTTAAGCCCTATACTTTAGTCCCCCTATCATTTATTATTTAAATACATATTTAAGCGTATCGGTATGCATCCCTTCATGGCTGGAGAGTGCATGCCGTATGTACTCTCTCGCTTACGAAAGGCAGCTTGCGACACTCAAGAATACTGCTCGTGAGTGCAAGAAGGGAAACTCACCGACGGGGTGTATCTGGAAGATGCAAGGCTCGAGGCTGTCGCCGACGGCATTGCGTGCACGACAGTAGAGGGTGCCGTAGTCGGTGTCCGAACGCGGCGTGTAGCGCAGCACCGAGCGCAGCGGTGCCCCCGGTGGTGTCGAGAAGCTGGAGTTCGGTGATAGCGCAGCGGTGCGATGCGCCTGGTGGAAGGTCCACGAGAAGGTGACGTTGCTTGGGTCCGCCTCCACATCACATTCCACCTCAACCGTCTCGTGCTTCGCCACCGAATGCGAATGCTGACGGTGGCCCGACTGGCACACTGGTGAATCTGCAGGTACATCGTACAGCGACCCCACAAGAAGCAATAAGCGCCAAAGATGGCAGGAAGAGTGTAAAAAAAAAATTAGTATGGTCACATGTGGTCAAATGGTCAAATAGTACACTGGTAGGGTGAGTGGAGATAACATGAAGAATCATTCAAATATTAAATATTGTATTAGTCGCCAAGCATTTTTTGGGGGGGAAGGTGGCTTTGCTGCAATAACAGTATATGTGTTAGAATGCACGCTTTACAGGCGCCACAGATCGCTGGGTAGAGCACGCGTTCGTGCATGCCTGCTTCCGTGTGCGAGTGTAACCACGTGCCCTCTTTCTTGCCTAGAGGATGAAGTTGCCAGCCTAGTCTCACTTTTACAGCGGGAGCTCTACTGTTCCAGGTACAAACCCATAAAACGTCAGTGTCTGTAAATCTGACCTTGAAGCTCAGCCAAAGTCAAACTGGAACGCGCTGAGAGCGCCGCCGGCGCCGAGCATCGTTTGTGTGCTTGTGCTTGTTTCCGTTAATCTAATGCCCCTGAATATATTAAACCCATCTCTTGCGCCAGCGAGGGATCACGTCTGAAACGCTACTAGCACGCTCGTTACGCCAGCATCCTGAGATGCCTTCAGTGCAACGCTAAACCATGCTTTCGCATTCAATGCTTCGCCTTCGGGTAAAACAGGCAATTTTTCTTTTTTTGTGTGTGTTTCCGAATGGCATAAATAAAACCTAAACTAACCAAGCAAGCGTATGTACCTGACAAGTGATAATCCACATATTAGCAAGTCAAATAAATGGTAGGGAGGGATGAGCAAGGCTTACTTTAAATATCACAGCATTTTGTGCCCAAATCTATACGTTTTCAGCTCTGAATATACGTACTATCGCCAGCATTCACTAACATTGTCTGAATCAATTCAAATATAACCAAGAACATTAACAATTTTTTACAAACGACACTTCTACGAGTATATGTAATTGAAGTAGGGAACTGCTTTCTTTGTTCTATTTGTGTTTTCAAACAGAATTGTTTGTTTACTTTATTTTCGTATATAAAGCTTAATATTTCCCAGCTACCATCTATACCGTCATAACTAAATACCCTACGTATAACTTGCTCCTGAACACCGTTTGAGATTTAGCGAACGTGGATTCTTCAAGAGTGGCGTGATACTGAACATCAAAACTCACGCAGAACCCTGAGCCGTAGACGGTTGCTCTCGGCTTCACCTTCCGAGTTGGCAGCGTGGCAGGCGTAGAACCCACTGTTGGTACGGTTGACAGAGCGCAGCGCGAGTGACTGGTTGCTGACGATAATGCCTCGGGCGCCATCCGTGTGCAGGTCCCGACCATCGAAGGTCCACGAGACCTCGCTCACCGGTGGGTTGGAGCGCACACTGCACTCGAAGTAGATGTCGATGCCCTCGTGGATGTTGGACGGACTGAGGCCGCTTCCCAGCCGCAGCTGCACCACTGGCTTGTCTGCGCGCCGACACGGAAGTTTAACAGTATGTTAACCACATTGAAGCGCTCTTGCAAAATGAGTGGAACTATTAGAGAGGAGCTGGCGTACTGTCAAACGATACATGACCTGTCTAAGGACGGTGACCCCTGGGCAAGTCTCAGTACGCAAGACTGGCTCATTTTCTCGTATTTTAGTTGCGATAAGCGCCTATAAGCTCGCCATCCGTCACTGTAACGCCAAGTAACGTCACGCGGAAGCACCTCAGCTACGCAGAGTAAAGGCAAAACGCAAGAAAAAAACGTTGATGCAGCGCAATGTTAGAATTTCTATGACACGAAGTTCGAGTTAGCGAGGTCGCAGCAGTACTCGATAACACGAGGGAAGCCACGTAATCTGCAGCTATAACTTGTTTACATGATGAGGACGACGGCGTATTTGATGCTTGTCGAGAAAAGAATGCCGATGAGAGGTGCATGGAGAGAGAAGTATGACACACATCTGAATTCATTTAGGCTTCACATTCCTTGAACCACATTCCTTGGAGATATGGGCGAATCGGCCATATCTCCAAGTTGGATTCCAATTGGCATCGCAAATGTCTAGAGTAAAACCCACGAGCTTTGGTAGGAGACGAACCCTCGACGTCTGGTGGCAGTAGAACTCACGATCTTTGGTGCGAAAAAATGTGAAGCCACTTAGGCACTCGAAATCATGACCCAAGATGGAGACATAGACGAACCGGCCCTGTCTCCAAGTTGGATTGCAATTAACATCGTGAACGACGAGAGTCGACCCACTACCTTTGGTGTCAATTAAGGCGAAGTTAATTGGGACACTGCTAATTAAGATATATTTAGTTAAGACACTCATACCCACTATTTTCGGTGTTAATTACAGGTAAATACGTCGCTGAAACCCATGACCTTTGGTTTTAATTTGGGCGAAGCTGATTGAAGCACATTTTATTATCGTAGAGTTAGTTAGGGCACTCGAATCCACGAGCTTTGGTGGGAGAAAACAAGCAATAGGAAGTAACAACGCATTAGAATGAAAATGTCAAGTAATGTGATGAATATGTGGACCATATTGCTATAGCCCCCAACTGGACAGCAGAACAGAAAGGAAGACGAGCACAGTCCTGTTGCGTGCTAAACCAAGACGGTTCTCATGGCAAAATACCAACTAGGCCAATATTGAACTCTTCTTAATGTAATGAATGTCTCGTGAGCGGGCAGGCTTTCGCCTTCATCCTCTTTAGCGCATGCTAAAATTACGGTCAAACTTCTATTCTAATGCAGGTAATAACAGTCCAGCAAGAACAGAAAATCCTTTATCGGATGCCCTTTTTCATTCAGTGCTGCTACGCTGTTTTTTGGGGTGACTGTTTCGCAACTGGTTGTTCGAAGCGCAACTCATTCCTCGAAGCTATGTACCTTTCAGTGGCTATATCGACTGAGGCTCTATGCTTCAAGCCATTATTTATGCTTACTCTAGATTTTGAGCTACAGCAGAGCTTATGGTTCCTAAAGTGTGTAAAGAGCAAGATAGGGAGTCTTCTGGGAGCTTTCACTGATGCATATAGCATGCCTCCTGCTTTGTTGTGTCTGTTTCCAGTACTTCCAGATTTGAGCATGTGAGAACAGACTAAAAAGCATACTACTTTAAAGAAGTGTGGGCCCCCGCGCAGCCCTTTCAAGCATAAAATTCGCAACCACAGCCTATCACGCATATTTTGAGAGAGATATTGATGTAAGTTGTTTTTTGTATCTGCTAGATCAGCAACCTTTTGGTCAAGTGAATGTTACTCGTAAGACGAATTGAACCTGGTTTAAGCGCAAGAGCATCTTCAGACAGTTTCAACCTCAAAGCTTCTTTAAAGGGCCCTGTAGCACCCCTCGGGCTTGGTGAAGAAACGCAGTCGTCAGATAGCATACGCTGCTGTGAACATCTCAGCCAAATTGTGCAGTGATGCGTGGCGCATGGATCTCTGAAGCGGAGCATGAAGTCAGCTTTCTGTCAAACGTTCTCTTTTCAAGAGAAGCCTGTTCCTCACTCTTTCTTGGACGATTTATTTCGTAATATTTCAGATTCCCATACGCGGCTGCTATTGGCCGATAGCTGATATCAATCAAGACGGGTGTCTGGAACAGTGCGCTTTTTCTTACTGTTACTCTGTGTAAGTATCGGCGAAGTTTAATAAATGGCCCGAAAGTAAGCAAAAATCTGCTTTTTAATTGCAATAACAATTATGCACTTCCGGCAGAAGCCTACTATCGCCTGCTGACACTCGGTTGGGCCGGCCTTGTAGCAATTAAACTTGCGTCACCTTCCTTATCGGCGTCGTAGCCGTTGGGTCTCGCTAATTTCGACTAGTTCCGAACACTCAACTAGCCTCGAACCGTAAGATACTTAAGGTCGGACCACACGCACGCTTGCTAGCGCGCGCTCACTCCTGGACGCTCCTGGTTAGACGCCTCGACAGACTTTGCTGTATAATGAGCTACTGACAGCGCTTCCATATGCGCAAGTTGGATACGGCTACTACCTGTCGGCCAAGGTGGTGCAGAACAAAGCCAGTATGCCCCCCGTAGCACGGTCAGACTTGAGCGTATATGAGCGTGAGCACGCACTCTGGTCCTGTCGTGCACAAAGCAAACACTGCAGTTGCATGCAGCGGCAGTCTGCTACGTCGTGTCGATGCCGTGGCCGCCAGGATATGCCGCGATTAGTCGACTGGCTGAGCGCAATGCGACTCTCTGAGCACTACCGCGTTTGGTGCGCCGTAGACGCCAAAATGAAAATAGTGATGTCTAAGCGAACGTCCAAAACTGGATTTGAACTGCACGCCCACGGTGGCGCTCAGTAGGCAGAGCGTTGTGGGAACACCCCGCTTCCCCGTAGCCTTCGCAGTGTAAATCAATGAAGAAGGGGCGGAAGCCCTTCAAACGGCATGTTTGATTGCAAATAACTCTGGTTCTGCTGAACGCATTGAATAACATTTTGTGGCAAAGCATTTCTGAAATAGTCTAACTTAACCTCAAGTTCACTTATCGACTTCGATAAAAAATGTTTCAGGGCCCATTTAAGATAAGCACTTTGCGAATTGCACGAAAGAAATGCCTGGTTGGATAGCAGGGGAAAATTTTAGTTTCTGTTGGGTAGGTTTACTTACGTCGGTTGTTTATCAAATCCTTGCATGTTAGCACTTTATTTTTTCGGAGCCCCGCTATACTTCGCAGCATGCTCGAATACTTCTGAGCATGTTCCTTGTCAGGCAAGAAATTTAAAATATAGGAAAGGACACATCGAAATGATGACAGCTTAACGCACTTCGAATTGCAAGGCACACATCGACGTACATCGAATCAACGGTGATGACTTCCTCGATCAATGTGACACTCTTAGCTGTCAACACTTCATGTGTGTCTTCACAGTTAATTTCTTAAAGAGAGTCCATCTGGCATGTCAGCATATTTTTTATCAATATAAGTGACAGAATAAATACTGCTCTTATTTACTCTTGAGGTGTCGTATCGCTTTATTTTGTCTCTGTTAAAAATATAAAACTGGTTATCCACGAAATAACGAAATAACACAAGCAAAATCTGCTAGCGGATGGTACATTTAAAATAAATTCTGGGGATTTCGGTGCCGAAACCACGACATGGTAAATGAGGCAAGCTCTAGGTGGGAGGGGCCTCTAGAATAATTTGGTCCATGTGGGGTTCTTTAATACCATGCGCCCAATGCACAGGATACGGGCCTTTGTCCATTTCGCCCAAATCGAAATGCGGTAGCCGCGGCTGGAATTTCATCCTGCACCGTCGGGTTTAGCAGCACAGTGCAAAAATTATTACACCCCCACTGCGGGTGTTACTTGCATACCAACGCTTAAGCCACCATTCATATACTTTATGGACCCACCTCGTCCCTGCTCTCTCTGCATTTAGAGAATTCTGTCGCCATTGGTGCTCGTGCTTCTCAAATGTACTGGCTACGAACTACGGGTAGCTAAAACAAATACAGCAAAATTCATGTTGCAAGCTCGACATTAGGCTTAAGCCACAAATGATGAGGTTTCTGTGCCTTGCGACTGCTACTAGCTGCAACGACTCTGGGTGTGGTCTTACAGTGGACGTCCAGTATCCAGGAGTCCTCCAGCGGAGCGGATGCGCTGCCCTGCGCTCCACCGATCGCCGAGTTGGAGGCGAGACAGCGCAGCCGCGCAGCATGGTCGCGGTCTCCCGGCACGAAGTTCAGCACTCCCAGCGTGGTGTTAGGCGAGATGACGTGCGTCTCGGTGTCGTTCAGCTGGTACGGTCCCAGAAACCAGCGCACCAGGGCCTCTGGCCGCGATCCGTTCACCTGACAAATGACCTGTGCCGACAGCTCCGCTGAAAGAGGTCCACGGGGTCCCTTGATCTCAACCGAGACTGGCTTCACTGCATCACGAAGTCAAAATGCGAAAATTTATTAATTTCACTGCATCAAAACCTTAGAACAAAACGCTACGAAAAGTAACTTGGGTGTGTCCGAGGCCATGACACTTTCAATCTTGCTCGAAAGGGAAAGCATAGCCAGCCCTAATTTGCGTATTTACGACGAGAAAAAGTAAATCTGAGTTAGCACAATGTACGGGAGATTTCTTTGTTACCACATATGTTATTAGTAACGGTGGCCGTTCCTACAAAATTTAAAGACTGAAGTAACAACTTTTAGGGGCAGATGATGAAGACATAACAAACTCCTCATTTGCGAGCAGCCTCTCTTTATAGATCTTCGTAATGTTTCTGCTGCTGAATATGCTTGAACAGTTTAACAGTAGTGTCCCGCGAACTTCGCCAGAATATACGTGCTTGATAAAACGAAATCGCAACATCCGGATTAATTTTGACTACCTTGCATTTTTTCACGTGCACCCAACACACAGTATACGGCCTTTTTGCATCACACCCCATTTTATCGCAGCCGCCGCGGCAGGGATTTAATCCTGCGCCCTCGGGCTTAGGGGCACAACGTCATAGACACTACGCCAGGACGGCGGATAAAATCGCAACATTTGAATTTTACTATTGATGATAATTGGTATTAAGTGAATTATGACAAGTCAGGTGTAGTGACCATTGCGTGCTAATTTCAGCAAGAATTATACATTCACCTTGAAAATAACCAGAAATAACAACAAGTCACTCGCCCAGAAGGGTGGGTTGCTTTATATGTTGCCCCAATAATTTTTGCTCGTTGCGTATCTTGAATATCAAAATTTTTGCACGCCACTGTTCTCCACAGTGAACGCGGTAGGTACCGCGAGAAACATGGCACTTATTCTGTCGTTCTAAAGAAAGAAATGTCATGATAGCTTTGGGTTACAGCATCTGCTCTTCACAGCTCATTGTAAATGCCGCAGTAGCTCAGTGGGTACGGAGAGGCAGTGCTGAGCAAAAGGTTGTGCGTTCAACCCCGGAAACGGCAGTTTTTCGGCAGCGCCACCGGATAGCGCAGAAGGTCCAGAAAGAAGCGTACAGAAAGTGTTCTGAGGGAAGAAGAAGCATGTGCTTACTGCAGTAAAGCTAGGAAAACGATGGAGCATGTTTTATTGGAATGTGAAAATATCTGCCCAGTGGTCGATCTGGGCACCTCTGGCCTCCTTGAAGCCCTTGGGATCAGCGAGAGCAGGGGGAAAGTAAAAATAGAAGATTGGTGCACGAAAAATGGGCAAACAACAAACAGCGAAGGTGCACAAAAACAAAGTTCTTAATAAGACATGACATGACAAGAACTTTATTTGAGTCCTGAGGGACTGAGACCTTAATGGGGTTCAGAAATTTTCGTAAAGGAGCTTGGTGGCGCAACCCACTGCCCCGTTGCAAAGGGGACGCTCATAGCATACATCCATCCATCCATAGAAGCGTAAAAGACGATTCTTGCTGCACACGTACAGAACATTTTATTGATAAGGAAAAAGATGGCGGAGAAATCGGTGCACGGTGGGTCTCTATTCCAAGCCTCCAGTGCCCATCGCGACCCACCCAGCTTGATCCAGGAGGCCCTTCTGGGCCTCGAGGTCAGCAAGAGCGAGGATGGCCTCCCAGGGCTCCCTTAGTAAGGTGAGTATCAACGGTGAATTAATGGCATGATGTCTTTTGGCGCACTCCCATGTTACGTGAGGCAATGAAGGCCACGACACGCTGCAGTGAACGCCTTATAGAGCACTATTTTCGACGGTGGCAATACCTAGTGTCACTATATTGATTCAATACCAGCCGCATGGTCTCATTTTCATGGGCGCGAAATACGAAAACACTCGTGTACGTAGATTTAAGGACGCGTTAAAGAATCCCTGGTGTTCCAAATTATTTCGATGTTTCCCACTACGGCTTGCCTCATAATCAAATCAGCACCTCATAACTAATTTTTAGCCATTTTGCTGTTGCGTGTTTGCGTGTTCCTTTTGTATACCATGCCCAGTACGCTGTTGATACGCCAGCTCCAAGCGCTCTCTTCAGGCTATGGACGTTTGAAATGTTTACGCTATCACAGCCCAGCTCGCGACCTCCACAGCCCAGCATCTCTATTTTGTCGCATAGGAAAGCAAGCACAACACGCGTCATACGCACAAACTCTGAAACGCTGCAGCGGCCGCGCCGGTCGGGATGGATGAACGTATGGATGGATGGATGTTATGAGCGTCCCCTTTGGAACGAGGTGGTGGGTCGCGCCACCAAGCTCTTGCTATTAGACTGCCAAAAGTCCTACCTAGGTTAAAAAAGAAAAAAATAGGAAAGAAAACGCTATGTACTCCCACAACCAAATTTTATGATCCCCTATAGCGAACTTTGTTTTTGTAATTCTCCCTTTTTTGTCGCTTCCATACTTTTTGTGATTCGCGTACGCGAGCGCCATCTGGTGCTATTGGCAGAAACCCACCGGCGCGTGTGAGTAAGACCACAGCAGCCGCCATGCGCGGAAAATCCGTAGAAGAGGGAATGAAAGCTTCACTTTAAAAGCAGCCTTCACGCTGGTGCCGCTGCTTTTGCGCCGTACGACGCGCGTGATGTCGGTGAAAGCGCACGCAGGCGCCAGCACATAAGACTCGAGCTAAGGCGCGCCTGTCCACTGTGAGCAGCATTTCTATTTTTGAGCCATAAAAAGACAGTCCAGGCTGCCACCCAGTGTCTTATGCGCCTGTAGAGAGAGTGCTTACTCTGTGCGCAACACGAAAGCATTCCATCCCACCTTCGTCTCCAGGAAATGGCGCCTGCATGTAGATCTCAAAAAGCGTTGTCATATCGTCAAGCAGCGCCATCTCTGTCGTTGAGCCCGCTGTTGTGCCCACAGTGACAGAGGATCCGAGCAGTTATGCCCAGAAGCGCGGACGCCCGCCTCAAGAAAATGCCTTGCAACGACCGCTTTTACGACACGCCATTCAGACATTAGGTTCGCCGCTACGTGGTGATGGTGGCAGCGGCGGCGAGATATCTTTGGTGCGCGGATGAAAGAAACGCGTCAGCTCTTTCTGAGGACGCGTAAAAGCGCGGCGATTCTTTCCCGCCAACTTTTCTAGCGTCCCCTCCACTCCCGGCACTCTGGTCTTAAAGTGCCACTCGTCTGTTTTTTCTGTCCGCTCTTCCGTCACATCGGGTATCCTTCCTCTCTTCTCGCCTCCTTGACCCTTCTGTATGGTTCCAAATTTGACCCCTATTCTTCATGTCGCATTGGACGAGAAATGGTTTGCAAAACCTAGCAAATAATACGCACCGCCTCACCCATGTGTGCGCGTTGTATCGACGTGTTTTGTCGCGTGCTCTCATTCATTGGCGGAATATTTTGACTTGTAAGTTTCCGTGAAGTTAATTTATTTATCACGCAATCCATCTCTTGCTCTCCTACCCACAAGTTATAAAGAATGCAAAGAAGCATACAGCGATGTGTGCATTGGTCTATGGTATCGCACGATTACATGCAAACAGAAATAGAGGGATGAAAAAAAAGGAGACAGGCACGAAGAAGACATCAAAAAGTACGTAAGAAATTTCGTAAGAAATGTAGGACACTTCGATATTAGGTCATGCTACGAGATGACCAAGATCCTAGAACCAGGTCGGGGGCCGATGCAATAAATAAATAAATAAATAAATAAATAAATAAATAAATAAATAAATAAATAAATAAATAGATTCTTAATTAAATAATTATTTAATAAAATGCTTACTATTGTGTCCAGGAACAGTTACAATGCCTTCATATCGATGCACTTAAAGAGTGAGTGAGTGAGTGAAGTAACTTTATTTTGGTCCAGAGAAGACGCAGGGGAGACCCCGCGCCACCCGGTTAGTCCAACGTAGGGACCGCCAAGCCGAGCTTGACGGCCCGATCGCGGGCACTCTGGGCGGCCAGGGTTTGGTCGTTGAGTTCGGGGCTGCCCAAGAGCGCAGCCCACCTATCCTCGCTGAAGGAGGAGCCGATGGCTTCACACTCCCACAACACATGGTCCAATGTTGCCCTTAGTCCACAGGCAGGGCAGTCCGCACTGGGATATCTTTCGGGGTATATGGCATGAAAAACCGCGAGGTTAGGGTACGCACGGGCTTGTAAAAGTCGAAGGGTAACCGCCCGCGCCCTACATAAGGTGGGGTGCGGGAGGGGGAAGACCCGTCTTGACAGATAGTACTGCGTGGTGATCTCATTAAACGTAAGCAAGGGTTCCCCGCGGGGCTGAGGGACTGCTGAGGCGGTACGGTCAGTGAGTCCTCGCGCGGCCTCGTGTGCGCCCTCGTTAGGGTTACAGGGAGAACCCTCAATCGACCCCAAGTGAGCGGGAAACCAAAATAGAGAATGCGGAGAGATACTTTTGTCGCTTTGGAGAATGCGGAGGGCCTGGGGGGAGACCATACCGGTTTGGTAGGCCTTAATGGCTGCCTTGGAATCACTATATATTGCCTCTCTGCGACCATCGAGCACAGCCAGCGCGATTGCAACTTAAAGAGTAAGCGCAAGATAATATGTACAAAGATGACAAATGTGGTACGCAACACAGTATTGTGAGAGGGAAACAGAAAACAAATAGGCAAACAGAAACGGATGACGTAGACGTAAAAGGAAGCTAACTATACAACATGAACATCTGAACATGTAAAAAACACAGGCCAGAATGAAATACAGCCAGAATACTTATTACATGCCTTTTGGAGGCGAGCCTTGGGAGAGTTTTTAATGCAACAAGCCCGCGAAGAGAACGCAATATGCTGCCTTTTTTTTGCACGGGAACTTGCTTATTATCAATAACCTTTGAAGAATATGTAATGTCATGGACCACTTTATAGAGGAACAGAAGTTCTGATATATCACGATTTATTTTGGAGGTGTAAGTTGGGTATATTTAGAGGGCTGTTCTATGGTCGCTAGAACGGCAATATAGGTACTTGAAGATAGGAATATATTTAGGACGCGTTCGATGTGTCCAGAACTAGATTTGCACTTTCCGCCCCAAAGTGCACAGGAATAATAATAATAATAATAATAATAATAATAATAATAATAATAATAATAATAATAATAATAATAATAATAATAATAATAATAATAATAATAATAATAATAATAATAATAATAATAATAATAATAATAATAACATAAAAAGGACGACAGAAATGAGATCAGCCCCACGGAGAGCGTTCGCATACAAATGGTGCTCCCTGAGAAGCCAACGTAGCAGGGTTGGCGTTCGAGACGAAGGAGTTGCTGAGTTGTCCTACAAAATTTGCGAACAGCAACGGAATGTCGGCCCCTATTTCAACTCCCACATTTCTTCATGAAGCCATGAAAGTCGTCGGATCTGTTTTGAATGCAAAGCAAGCCGTGTTTACACTCTGGCGGGTAGCGGAATTCTCTTCTCACACGTACACGACATTCCCCTTCTTGAACAATGTTATAGCAAAACGTCCGCTGAGACGATTCTCGGAGTCTCCTTGCTTTCCAGTTTCTTGCCACCTAAAAGCCCCGACTATACGTCTGGAGGCAGTACACAATCTAATTGTCACCCGCCGGATATTCGAACTGCACTTCATCCTAAGCCCCCCTTTCGATGCAGCGAGTTCCTGCGATCCCTTTCCCTCCTCATCCTCTTCCTCCTGCGATCCTTTAGGAAAAACGTCTGCGATCGATTTTCAAAGCGATCTCTCGAGCGACCAGAGACATCGTTCTACTTTTCTTTCCTTTACTTTTCTTTTTTCTTCTTGTATTTTCAGTGCTCTTGCTTCGCTGAGATCACCCGGCGAACAAAGGCCCCCGTTACCGATGGCGCTAGAGAGCGGAGAGCCAGGGAGATTGCGCTAGCTATTTGTTGAATTCTAGGTCATAGCTTCCACTTCGAAGATGCAGAAAATAAAAACGGACAATGTACGAACGATCCATGCACTTCTCTTTTATTCCATCACATTACAAAAGAAAGATTACTGCTGCGCATTTTTGCGGTGGTTTCGAAAAGGCCACCTTTTTTTCTGCTCTTTTTAAACACTTCTAGAAGCCCCCCTCCGACTACGCCACGCTGCAAGTCTCCAAATCTACAGCTTCTGGCCGAAAAAAAAACATATCTGTAAATATTACACCAATGTTTTGCACATGATTCAGCACGAAGGTTTCCATGAGCGAGATTTCATGCACTTCAAAGGCCGACTAAATGTAACCAAACGGGAGAACCAAATCTCCGCACCTGAACGTAAATTTCATTATTCGCGATGTTCACAAGCGCTATTAGGCTCGATTTCGCCAAGTTGTAGAACATCACTGGCCTCGCCAGCCTCCTTCATCTTGAGTATACTCCGTACGTCACAGGCAACATCACAACACGGAACTACATATCACGAAGTTATCCCCGGGATACAGGTCGACGCGGAAATCTTACCTCGGAGCTTTCTGTGGCAGGTGGATTTGTAATAATTGGAATCGTTCCTTTTATAAGCCAAGTTGCAGCTTGTGCATTTCCCCTAAGCGGTATCGCAGATTTCTTTAGTTTCCACCGCGTTGAGATGTAGTTAGTTTTCGTCTCGTGTTGAGCCAACTCTAAACCCGCGAGTCAGGTCAGAGGGTGAAGCCGCAGTTTTGGAAAAGCAATACGAACGTGGCTTTTCAGAAACTCGTATGATCGAATTTGTAGAAACTCGTCACGATCGTTCGAATGACGAGTTTCCCCCCTTTCGGTAGTCCATCTACAGCTTGGTGATTACTGAAGAACGTGATTGCTTAGTACTTACTATTTCTTGTAAGATGTGAAATAGCAATGAGTGGTAATTTTGGCTCTCATCATGTATTCCACAGTTTTATAAGTGATTGTTGCGGGATACACACACGAAATAACTATTATTAAATTTCACTTGCTCCCTTATGAGTTCCAAAACGAATAGCGTTGTTTTGCAATATATACATATTCCAATATATATATATATATATATATATATATATATATATATATTGTATATATATATATTCTCTCTCTCTCTGTACGCACCTAACACAGTAGTCTCAGTTTTCCTAAGTTAACATAACTAGACTACGTCTTTATACTCTGCGGCCGCTCTATTTTTGCTGCTAATATCGCACTTACCGTATTGCCTTATTCCAGTGTTTGCTCATAAGGTACACTGCAATGCTCGTAGGTGACCTCACATAAAACTTTGACTTGTCTCTACAGCATGCTACATTGCTGGACCATGCTGTCTCTAAATACTTATGATCATATACGCGCTGTATGCTGTGAATATCCTTATGTGCCGTTTTTTTATCTTCGGTTAATATTATTTGTTTTGATCACATATATACATCTAACAGGAAAGGGAAAGCGAGGAGCAGGCTGGCAGCTGCCACCGGAAGGGGAACCACGCCGGCCTACTTTTCAGAAAGGAGGTGACAGCAGCGCAGAAATAGAAGACAGGAAGAAGGGAAGGAAAGAGAAAAGAAAAAGCAACAGGACAAATCTAAACGAATGAAGTAGAGCACACAGTACAGACAACACACAGTGGTGCCGGTCACGGAAGGTCACGCAACCACAGAATGGTAAATACAAGCAATAGTATCGACGCCACAAACGTGAGCCTAAGTTCGTTAACTCAAGAAAAGTAAGGGAGAACGATGAGCCTCATCACGTTTAGACACGCAACCTCTGGGTATACAAATATTCCTCGCGTGTCGTGCACCGCAGGCCAAGGAGATGATAGTTTCTCACTATTGACATGCGCTGCGCACTGAAAGCGGGATACTCAAATATATGGTGCTGAAGTGTCTCGCATCAGCTGCAAGACGAACGCGATGAACTGGCCACACTTCCGTGTATGTATAAACGTTCGCGCACGTTCACGCAGCCAACCCTCAGCTTGAGTAGTTGTGCTCTAGGGCGACTAAGCAAGCCTCGACCACGAACACGGGGCGGGAACCTTCCATTTGCGACGCGCCGGTCTGAATGCTGCTTGAGTAGGTGGCGACGAATCAGCAGACGAGCGTCATCAAGCTTGCACAAAATTTTAGGGCAGGCACAGTTATTATGAGTGCAACTTGAAGCCAGTCGATCAGCCACTTCATTTCCGGTGATTCGTACATTGAGCAACGAGAGGTACACCACATGATGAAATTTTGCTTGCAGAGTCAGTAATGCTGCGTTGTCAATCACTGGAACACACATCATCCAGTTATGACGCATAACTAGTGCCAATTACACAACAGCTAAGTAGAAAACTGCCCCTTGGATGCTATGTTAAAGATACGGCCTCTCGGAAGGCAAGAAACAGAAAAGGAAAAGTTTCTAATGTTGCGCCGTGTAAAATACGAATATTTCCATCATACAGTTCGGTGTATTCTATCCAACAAACATTGAAAAAACAGTGAATGAGGAGCAAAACACACACAGACACAAACGCACGTGCATACACAGACAGCACGTACACACACACGCATGCACGCACGCAGGCACCCGTTACGTGACCGTCATATGCGTATCTGAGGCCCATCTCAAGTGCACGTAACAACAGTCGCGCATTCATGCAGACGATCTAACAAATATCACCGAAATCACCTGTAGTTCCACACAGCCACAAAAGCTGTTACCCAGTAGACGTTACCCCAACGATGATTTCTAACTAAAAACTGGGGCGCCCAGGTTCTAAGGACCGACCACTCCGACGGCTTTCAGCGGCATGATCTCATCTGGCATTGCACCACATCCTCAGCGGAGAGCAGGCGAAATGAGTTGCAAAACCATCTATCGCCGCCTCTGAAGAGGCCAATTCCTGGTTAGCCTTCCTCTCCCTCTCTCTCTCCGCCGTCCTTAGCCAACAGCTGGAAGAGGGTAAACGCCCGAGACTTCGCTCGAGTTGACGCACTGCGCGTGTAACATCCAACCCTTTCCCCTGAGTGGCTCTCTCCCCTCTGAGGCATCTTTCCCCCCTTCAATAATTCCTTCCCCTCACCTGCACCCAACATGGAAAGCGACGTTCGCCAGCCGGCTACGTGTATCAGTTCCGTACCCTTCCGACAACCTTAGGTGGGAGAAAAGTGGCGAGGGATTCATTAGAGGCAGGGGTACACCGATCGCCATTAGAGGGCCATGGGCTCCGTGTCCGGATTGAAAGCTGAGCCTTAATGGAGCCCTGCCCCTTCGGCCGCAAATCTGGCCAGGAGCCAGAAGTGCGACGGCGGTAGGCTTGCGTGAAAAGGTCGGCCGCAGATGAGGCGATGTCCTCAAATCGGTGCTCCCCAAAGCCAGATTGATCGTCCCACTCACACAAAACAAGGAAACGAAAAAATTGCATGTAGGGCAGGGGTGCTAGGAACGATTGGTTTGTAGCCGCATCGGGCAGATACGAGGAGCGTGACATAGAGCGCTCGTTTCTGGGCTGTGGCTAGGTTCCAAAGCATTTCGCTAAGTGGTGTCGGGATACGAAATTTCGCGGTGAAAAAAACAATCAGCATGTAAACTGACATTCATATAATATGTAAGCTAATTTTGAAACTTGGTTGAAGAACAGCTGCGCTATATTAGTTACTTTTGAAGGAAATAAATCACAACAAAGAAAAAGAGATACAGAAGCCGGTTTAATTGCACTAGCGATCTATAGAATGCAAGATTCATTGAGACGTTGTTCAACAGTTATGAGCTTGACTTAAAATTTGCCCTCAAACAATTCTAGCACACTAAGTGGAGTAACGGTTACCTTCAATTTGAGGGGAAGAAAGCAATTGAATTATACAATGACACTGTAATAAAATGAAAAGAAATAACTTAATTAAAAGAACATAAAAGCAGAGTGTACTATTGCCCGAAGCCACTTAACCATACACAGTAAAGATGTTTATATCCTTAAGTGTGTTTTCTTGTCCTATGGGTAACACAAAAATTGATGCAGGAAGACAACGGAGATCTAATTAGGCGGGCGATGACAAAATACGTAGTTGAAAACTATCTAATCATACGGCCGCCGTAGTTGTTTAGCGCTATGCTCTTGTGCAACTAAGCACGAGGTCGCGGGATGGAATCCCGGCCACGGCGGCCACATTTCGATGGGGGCGAAATGCGAAAACACCTGTACGGGGGGAGGGGGGGTACTTAGATATAGGTGCGCGCTAAAGAACTCCAGCTGGTCCAAATTTTCGGAGTCCCCCACTAATGTTTGCGTCGTAACCAGAGAGTGATTTTGGCATGTAAGACACCATAATTCATTTTTTATATGCAATCATTCTGACAGCCTTTGGCGCACAGAAATATCCGACAAGAGAATTTCACAAGGATAGATATCAAACTTTATTTTATGCACATTTTATGTGGCCTGGCACAGATGTCATCATTTTTACTTCCAAGAAAAGGTCGACAAACAAGATTTATTTATTGGTTCCCGCCAACAATTTGATCTTACCACATAAACGTATTTTTGTAAGGCCTTAAAGGTAGGGGTGTTATCCGTCTAACAAACACCCTCGAGGGTGTAAACATTCTTGCAATGTATGTTACTTAAATTTACAGGAGCCCGATTCCACGTTCATGAAATCAAACCCTGGTTTTTCTCCGCCTGAGACAGTGAGAAATAAAAGGAAGGCAGGGATGTAAACCAGTGAAGAGTCCGGTTGGCTGTCCTGTTGGGAGAAGGGTGAGAGAAAGAATGGAGAGAGAAAGACAGCAGTAAAGCAAAGGGGAGAGAGCTTTGACTATTGATACCCTAAACAAAGTGCACGTATTGGAGTGACGCGCTCATCAGTTATGGTGGGTTCCCGACGCCTTCTGTGACTTCCTCATGGACAAAGGTTTCATGGACTGCTGGTGAGTATTGCAGATTTCCTCAGTAATTCATTTTTCCTTGTTTCTTTTTATGCGTCGTCATGACACTACAGGTTGTGCAACTACAGGTTGTGTCTCTTGCTGCAGTGCGAAACAGAGTGTCGCGTTTGGGCTGTCAATTTGGCTTTGTACGTTCGAGCACGTCCCCAGATATTGGCGTTGAAGTGGTGACTATTTCTTATACATATCGCGCTGGGTGCAAGTTTGGATAAGGATGCTGATACTCCATGTAAATAATCAGATTTCATTTGGCCTCTCGCAGCTTGTCTCCGTGTGCGGGTAGGGGTTCTTGCTGGTGTTGGGCTCTGTCCTCGATTTAGTAATGCTCTATTAGCTGCAGGCGTTGGTAGCCATGCCCTTAAGTGTCCTACCTCTCCGTACTTCTTCATAGGTACCTTATTACCACCCAGTAGCAGCTGGAAATGATATTAGCACGTCGTGGTAAGATTATTCTCCCATTTTATGATTTCTAGAATACTTATCCTTCCCAAACAGAGATCTGTTATTGGTTCTCAATCTTTACTTTTTCTAGTTCTGTAGCCGTCGTCAGCACCTACTAACAGGCATATAATATATGAGCGCTCGATCACTCAATCATATTTTAATAAGGTTCAGTAATCAATGAAACTTGGGATCACTTGGGAGCGTCGTCGTCTGTTTTAACGTTGTTATCGAGCAACATAGTTCCGCCTGCCACCGGCACGTCGAATGTGCGACTGGTGGAACTCGAACGCTCGGCAGACCAAAAGAGAAACGGGAGGGAACAAAAAAGAAAAACAAATTACGCTAGGGCCCCCAAGGACAAACCAAGCATTCTAAGGGATCTCTGATTGCCATTAATTTCCATGTCGTCTCTTTCGACGACGTCGCCGCGCACTGCTGGCAATGTCATTGGTCCCGATTCAGACTAATGCCGTGACACTCATAGCGAAATTGACCGTGCCATCCAGTCGAAGTGTAGCTTGAAGAAATAGGTATTTTTGCCGCTTACAGTTGCTCCAACGTCGTACAGTCTCTGACTGCCATTACTTGACTTTCGACGTTTCCAGTTGTCTCGCTCAGTAAGCCACGACCGTCCTTTTGATGAAAAATAATTGCATAGCTACTGTATGCCATCGCATTGGTGACATAGCGATTTCCTCTACTACGTTCATTCCTTCGTCGACTAGGCTGCCCCATAGCGTATGCTTTAGGTGTCATTGATTTAGCAGAGAACAACTGCTTGGATTGTAAATCAGCACCGTGTTTCTTCTACAACCGAAATTAAAATAAGAAAAATTGCTGTCAGAAAAAGAAATGGAAGAGACCACAAATAAAAAAATTTCGCTTGCTTCTTTACAGATAAATAAAGGAGAATCTCAGGAGAACTAAAGAACGAATTTAATGTACCAAATCGCTTCCTACGCCGTCGCTATGCTTATATGACTTTGCTCGTCTGCTTCGTTCTGAATATGCACAACGTTAATCATGGAGTAGGCGGCCTTCGAGAAACTTTCTTCCCCAAATGGGAGATGCGTGTGGACGACTTCGGGAAAAGAACTCAATGATCAAAGCGAGCGAAAGTTTTTCGCACTACGCGATGCTTCGTCATATGAATAACTGCAAGTGGTGCTGTTGGCTAGGCAACATAAATGTAGCTTGCACAAAATAGCTCCCTCCAACTAAGCCGTCGTTTTACCGAGCTTATAGTTGGGCCAGAAGAGAGGAGCTGGCAATCTTGCTGAGGTTTTACGACTCCCGCTTTGCGCATCATGCCACGAAGCCGAACTCTCCCTCGGCAAGGAATGACTTGGGTTTCTGGACGAAAAAGCAGAAGTGTTCATAACTGCACTCGGAGCAATTATTTTATGGGCGCCTTCCCCGACGCTATCTCACTCACCCGTCCTTTTTCGAGCTATATGTCTTTAGGTTGGACGAAAAATAAGCCACAGAGACGAGAGCTACGCTTTTGGAGCATCGACCGCTCAGACTGCGCTTCAGTCTTTACACGCCGAGAGATCACGTAGATGATCCCGTATGTAGTGCACTTATAGCGCACGTTTTAGTCCTAATAGTCGGAGAACAATCCAAATAGCCCAAGCCATATTTGCAGTGTCGAATTACTTTGTTCCACTTGGGCCTAAGGAATGGTCTTTATTCGAAATTAGTACTCGATCCAACGTTTCCATTTTTGTTTGCTATTGAACACAAAGCCCAATTTAGTGTCATCCCGAGAGTGAATGCCTTTCATGGCCGCCTGCATTTGTTTACCCCCCATGTAGCCATCTGCGCTAGTTAGATAAGTAATGTCCTTTTGGTCAATCGGGTTAGTTCTTACGACCATAACGGCCGTGCGCCTGGTGAAGCAGGTCGCTGTGCTAGTTTTTGCATATCTAAACAAAGAGTAACGCAGATAAGACATTAACAGAGGACAAAGATGTCTCGCTCGTGAGTCGTGTCCTAGCTTTTACTGCACTTTGCTTTCACGCACGATCTCTCGTGCACATGCCGATGAATCTAGGTAAGCTGTAATTTTCTCTATCTCTGCTCCCGTCCTAGATATATCATCTCCCAAATAATGCAGGCGGTAAAATTATTTATGACACGAGATGCTAAACACGACACGCTGTTCGTAGGCAATTTCTCAGGCAAAAAGTTCTTACGCTGAGATAACGGTGCAACCGAAGTGGCAGCGCACTTAACTTACGGACTCGTATGAGAGCGAGGAGGAAGGAAAGCTTGAATTAAACAAGAAGCAAAACAAGTGTGGTTAACTGATAGCATTATCGCACATCATGCCCTTATGTTTTCAGCTGACCGCACTTCTTCCATTTCTTACACAAAATGAGGCTATACACAAAATTGCTGCATGTGCCTATTCGACAGTTTCCTCTTTGCGGGCGCCTGCTACAGCGCCGGGGAGGCCAACTGCATTCGCTTGTTCACCGCACCTCCGTCAAAAGAATTCCAGTGGAAGTGTTACGCGTCTTTTTCACATTTCTGGGAGAGACAGAACTGATACACACGTTGTGATATATTTGGCGCAGAAAAAGATGCTCAGACAGAGCAATTGCCTGTCAGATGTGTCAGGCTAACCCGGCCTGTATACATCATCACCACCACCACATTACAATGCCACTAAAAGTATTTATTTAGATACTAATTACAGAAGCAAAAAAAAAAACATCTTTCTAATAGATACCTGGTATGGCTTCAAGGTAAGAGGCCCAGTGTCCGTACGTTCACCGGTGTGGTATATGATCGCACTGCACACTAATGCGGCGCTTATGCTTAATATCAGCCCTCTCGGCAGCCGGCATCGTCTAAGGTGCTGGTCGACGATGTCGTCGACCACCAATCGACAACGAAACGCGCACTCCCTTCGCATAAGATCGCTGTCGAGTGCACGGGGAGCTATTAAAGCAGCCCTTTAAAAATAAATGCAGCAAAAAAGTCATGGCTATCGACACTCTCACTTTATGAGAGAAAACTTCACTACGGAAGATCCACACCTGAAAGTATCGCTGCCTGTCACACTTTGGCATTGCATCAGCGTTAATCACTCCTGTTTGGCTTCCTCCTCAGCTGATAAAACACGCTGATGCCCCACACCATATCAGCACTTTGTTTTTACAGGTTCAGGTGGCCGCATTCCGACAGAGCCGAAATGCTCAAAGGCGCGTACATGTCAAGCTTGTAGACTGGTAATAAATAATACGTAGGTTGGTGAAGTCATGGACTGGAGTCCCTAACTACGCTGGCTGCCATAGCCCACGTGGTATCTAATCGAAGTCAAGGCTAATCAGTCAACATCACCGTGATCCTCTGCGTCAAGGCTGTCATAAATTTACCAGGCCCATAAGAACACAGGCTCGAGTGCACTTCAGAACACTACACAGCACCGTACACGAAGCACAAAGTGACTCAACATTCTAGCTGGTTTCGCGTCATATTGGTTAAAATCGTCAATCCTGCGACACTGACGCATTTTGTTTGAAGCAGTCACTCTACACATATAGCTCGACACTACAATGGGGGTGTGGTGTTATCGAAGCGGCTCTCGACACCATTCTGTAAACATGCGAATGTGATCTCGCAGTACGGAGCAAACTGCGGCTCAAAAGCAACAGTCCGTTAAAAATACCGCATAAATTGTGGATGTTGTAAAACATCGTCATCGTACTTTTATGTTGTGTGCAAGACGAAGGTCTCTCCCAGCGATCTCTAATTACCCCTGACTTGAGCTAGCTAATCACAAGTTACGCCTGCAAATTTCCTGATTTCATCCCCCACCTAATTTTCCGCCGTCCTCCACAGCGCTTCCTTTCCCCTAGCGCCCGCTCTGTATTGTTAATGCACCATAGATTACCCGCCCTATAAAAATACGCGACCTGCCAAGCTTCCTATTTTTTCTCTCAACTTCAACAACGAACCCCCCCGTTTGCTCTTTGATCCACACCGCCGTCTGTGTTCTGAACCGCTGTCTGTGTACCTCTGCTACCGTTAGACCTAACATTTTCCGTTCCATCGCTTGTTTGAGCAGTCCTTCACTTATTCTCAAGCTTCATTGTTAACCTCCAAGTTTATGCCCCATATGGCAGTGCTTTGAAGAATGGAATGATTGTGTGCCTTTCTTTTCAACAATGGCAGTGAATTCCAACGATTTGGTAATGCGGGCCGTACGCACTCCGGTCCATTTTCATTCTTCTGCAAATTTCTGTCAAATGATCACGGTTCCCTGTGTGTAACTGACCTGGATAATTTTACTCCTGTACGTGCCTAGAGGCTGACTGCCGATCAAGAATTTTTGTTGGCTTGACAGGTTATTCAACGTCACCTTTGTCTTCCGCTCATTATTATTCTGCCTATTGTTCTTCAACTTAATCTTCCACTTTCTCGGTTGAGGCCCTCAATCACTTGTTGCAATGCGTCCCCAGCGTTGGTGAACCGAACAAGGCCATCGGCAAGCTTAATGTTGTTGGGATATTTGCCGTTGATAATCGCACTTAATCCTTCGTAGTCTAATAGCTTGAATACTTCTATGCATGAAATGAATATAACTGGAGAGATTCTGTCTCCATGCCTGACCGTTTTCTCTATAAGTATTTCTCCACTTTTCTTGTGTGGAAATTAAAACGTGTGAGGCCGGAACTATCAGTGAGGCAGAGTCAAAGCGTTTCAAGTTGAGGATACGTGCGCTGTGGCTGAACGTGAATATGGAAGTTGCACACAAGTGAAATAATTATTGAGTTGTCAACCATATACGGCACGCACTACGGCCTTAAGGTGAAGTTCGTTAATTCCTCCACTACAGTATATACGGTATGCACTTACACCATTAATTACAAAGAAAATGTCGGATAGCGCCAGCGGATGGCGCCAGCGGATGGCGCCAGTTGTTATGATCAGTTCCTGCGTAACAACTTCTTTTTGAATATGGTCTTGGTGATCTGGCATTTGTTTCTATCGTGTGACTGGTGTATTAGGACAACCGTGTTTTCACTTGGAATCATCAGGACACAGACCCTCTAGCAATAACAAAAGGGATGCCTAATCTGTATTGCTGATTGGATTGTCAAACAATCACGTTTATATAAAAAACTCGTACCACATAACAAACTTCCCTGGACATGAGTACTACTAAGAACACATGAGGAAATGGTGTCCGGATAAGTGGTATGCGAATTCACGCCTCATAACGTGGCACCCTCGGTACTTAAAAAGCGGGTCTTAAAGACTATGCTTCTGCTGGTTGAAGTCCCCGGACGCGATTAAGGGAACCAGAAACATGTCATAGACGTTCGGCTTTGGACACCACCTATTACGCCTCTTTATCACTTTTGCTACGATGCGCCAGGCAGGAGCGAACTGCACCCTCTTGCTCAACTGAAACCTAAATGAGAAAGTTCAAATTACAGAATTAATCTTGGAACACTGCAGTTTTGGAGCAGACACGTTACTGTGGCCGCTTAGAAAGTCCTATGTGAGATGTAGTATCCCGTGCGGTTGAAAACGGTTGGCTTAGTAACGCAAAATATGCCAAGAATTTTTTTTTGCATTTTCTGTGTCTTCTCTTGAACTGTATCGTTAGATTCTTGACGCTATTGCGGTCGTGAGACATTCTAAAAAGGAGGAAATGTTTCAGCAATGTTCCATGGCATTGTGTCACAGCGACCAGGTTTGCGCGCCATGCAAGTGGCGTCTTACAAGCGCCACTTACAATGCATGTTGCGCGTACTTACAGTGCATGTTGACGACAATGCAAGCGCGTACTTACAGTGCATGTTGACGACGATGGTTGTGGCCACGGGCAGCGTAATGTTGCTGTTGGTTGCACGACAGGTCAGCCGTGCCTGGTAGTCGGCGCGTGTGAGCCGCAGGCGGAACAGCGTGGCGCGTGGATGGCCACCGGAATTGCGACTCAGCGCTTGCTGCAGGAGCTCCGAGCCACGCCACCATGTCACCACGGGCTCTGGCTGGCCTGCGAGCAGAGTGCACGAAACCGACCGTGATTTATCAGTCGAGGTAAGCGAATAATTTCGAATCATTTATAAAATAAATTCCTGTATCGCTTCCTGCAACCACGCGACTTTAGGTGCATTCGCAATAACTTGTGGCCGTTGTTCCGAACTTTATATACGTGTAGGCATGGGCCGAAAGTTACATTAAGTTACTGCGACTACTAATTGCTACAACTTGAACTTCGCAGTAAAAATTGTGCAGACAGATGTATACTGAAATATTGGTGAACAAATGGGCACAGGAGAAAGTCTTTAGCTTTGTTTGTACATAAGAAGCAAGATTGTATACACTATATATTTTGTTGCTTCCATTCTTATAATAAAATCAAATAATATACTAACGAAAGGCACAGAAAAGGAAAAGGGGAACGCGCAAGTGTTGTTGCACTAGCACAGCATGTAAAATGATACGTAATGTATTCAACGCATAAAAAGTGTGTCGACGTTTTTCTTCCTGTGCGTTTTACCAAGTTTGTACATGGTGACAGGAAAGAGTGATCGTAAAATGCAAGCACAAAAAAAAAGAATGACCACCATGTTCCCTGACCAGGGAACAGTTTTACTGAGGGATGTAAGAGGCCCTGCTTGCCGCAGGCATGGTAACTGCCCCACTTGAGGCATGCAGCTAAGCCGCTCTAACGTAGAAGGCCATGCTGGGGGATAGCCAAAGACCCATCAGTATTGGATGTTTTGCGGCAACCTCCCTCGCTCTCTCTCGAGAAACAAGAACGTTAAGGAAAGCCAGCGAGGTCAACCAGGCACAGGTCCGGTTTGTTACTCGAGGCAGGGTATAGGCGTTAAGGGATGAAAAACAAAGAAAGCAAGGAAGGAGAGGAAACACTGAGGGTGTCGCTTCGTCCACAGGTGCACGTCAAAACCGCAGCTGCTCACTGAGATTCGTTGACTTCAGGAGCTGCAGTAACGCACTGATCGCTATCCGGGCTTGTGAGGCGGGTGGCCATGGTGCAAGTACTTCTGACACCGTGAGTGATCTTGTATCCAGGTGACCTAACGTGGTGCGAAGTAGAAACCTCTGGTCGTCATAGCGGGGACAGATGCAGAGGAGATGTTCGATAGAATCCACCCACCCACAACTGTCACAGGAAGGCGTGCCATTATCCCAATGAGGAAGAAAGAGCTCTTTCTGAAAGCCGCATCGAGCCACAAATGACATAGTGATGTTGCATAGTCTCGTTAGAGGCCTTGTAGCAGCTGGATCTGCATGGAAAGGTGAGAATGCAAAGGCGACCGTTCCAGAGGCGCCGAGAGTTCCAATGAACTAGAGCTGTTCTCGCGAAACAAAGTCAGCAGAACATGGCGGAGGAACTTTTTAATGGTATATTTTATTGTATAAGCTGCATTGTGAACATAGCTATATTAAATATGTTCGGGAATGTGCTTAAGTGAGAGTGAACGTAAGTATTTGTTAGCTGTTAAAAATTAATGTGAAGCACACCTTCCTTTCAACGCATGTTATTGTTGAAGGGCTATCGCTCGTTGAACGTCGTGTAGTAGCTTTGAACATGAAAGTAGCAGGCTACATTACCACCAAACAAAGCAAACAAATAATAGTGGAATGGCTATTGCCAGCGGAAAGTCAAGTTCAGGTAGCAACATGTTCTTGCCTCTGTGTGGTCATCTTGATGTCTGCATCTTGTTTGAGTCAGTCATTTCGTTCATGATGTACCAGCTGTCTTCTCCGAAGATTATTTTGCGGCCCGATAAATTATTTTTTTACTGCCCAGTGGTGTGTGCAGACCCTGTGCCGTCGTTGTCGGAGTTCGCTAAAACTATCATCATCAGAAATGGCTCGAGCGTCGTCGCCTTCTTTCACAGCAGGCTAGTTGGCGCCCCTCGACGCTACCGCACGAACACGCTCATGCCACTGGTCCCGCGTCGTCGCTGGTCCCGCGGTCGTCGTTGTCTTCTTCCACAGCACCCCGTTGCCGCCTCGTCACCCCAGCATAAAGTTTCACTTCTCGTCTGTCGTCGTAATGGGGGCCCATGTTTACGGGGATATGAGTTATCGCTTAAGGGTGTGAGCCATTCATTGTTTTGCGTGACGGACAGATTTAATTTTAAAGCAATTTAGTTTTGAAGAATCGGAAACGGCAATGCCGGGTGGATGCTGCTAACCACGCCGCCAGGCAAACTCGAGAGATCGAACGCAAGCGACAACGGCGGACTGCAGGCATACAGTCACTGACGTCGTTCTCTCCGCCGTAGCCGAACGTGTGTGTAACCTGATTAACAAACACAAAGACGTGAATCGTCAAACCGATCGAAGCAATCGTCAAAACGATTACAGCGCCCGCATCTCCAGAGTTGGGCCTTGCGCTCACTATACGGAGCTTTCGATTAGTGGTTCCGGACATTCCATCCCAGCTACAACTATGGGACGACCACGGGGCGGAGCGCCGAAAAAAAAATGGCTGTGGCTTAGCTAAGGTTAAGCCGAGGAGGCGAAGCATACTAGCCTTTATTTTAGTTGTTGAACCACTGTTTAGCCTGGTGAACTGCTGTTGCTTGGTTATATTTGGTTCGGCTAGACAAAGAAACAACTCATGCGTTACTCTGCTTCGCCTTCAAGAGTGGAACGCGACAGCGTTCCCGTCGACCCGCCAAGGGGTGGAAGACAATGGCCTACGGCGCAGCGACTACGCGCCCCGCATTGGACGCGGTGAGCGTCGAGCAACGCAGCGTTCGGCGCGGCAACGAAATGTGCGCCTGAGCAAGCGACGCACTCCTGAGCCTTAGAACAGCTCGTTTCTAAGGCAACACCACATTCACTAGAGGCGCTTTTGTACCGCTTTGAAGCATCGTACTCGTGGCTCAGTGGTAGCGTCTCCGCCTCACACTCCGGAGACCCTGGTTCGATTCCCACCCAGCCCATCTTGCAAGAGTTGAGCCAAAGCCACCTAGAAAATCAGTCTCTGTAGCACGCCGCAACCTTCGCTTCTCATTCCAACGAGCAGCTCCGTCTCTAGGAGGCATCTCACCTCGTGAGTGTCTAGCAGAGGCAAGCGCAGCTGCTTATATACCACCGCGACGCCGCGAGCGACGGCGCGAGTTGGAGCCCCGTTTCTCCTCCGTCGTGACGTCACGGTGTCACGTGGTATTGAAGGCGACACCGCCGCGCCTGAGGAGCTGGGTTGAGCTCTCGTAATATGCTTCACATAAAAAAAGCAGGCACAGACAAACAGACACAGACAAATCTCACGCACAAAAAAAAGCGCACTGGGAAAACCGAAATAAAAAGCCCTCCTAAAGCATGCTCACGAGGCGAAGCACGCAAAAGCGTAAATGAGGTGAAAGAATGGTGAAGCAAAATATTTACAATTAGGACTGCCTGCGAAGTTTGACTTGCATATTGTAACACTCGATATGTAGCTTCGCTGTTCGACCATCGTCACGGATTGGAAAGGGTGGTGGTTTTTTTAATGAAAACCTTGGTGTCCGATTACGCTTACACATAATTTCCTTCCCTGTGTTGTCATTTCATTGGAATTCGAATGCTTGTCTGCACTCATTCCTATTTGCGCAGCTGCTAAACTGCATAACAAATATTTACAAAGACTAAGATAGAATGCCTCAGTACTAATCTTTATTTTGTTAGCACCTACAACAGTGCATACTTGTACTGCCGCGCGTTCTGAACTCCAAGAGCCACAAAAAGAAAGAAAAAAATGAAACAAAAGATCAGCTTGTCTTTCCCCATTTTTGGAACAATTCTGAGGGAAGAGAAATGTTTTCACGCTTCGTTGCACGGGAGAGCGAAAATTTGAATTGAAACGGGCAGCCGCAGACATTACAAAAAAAAAATCGTATCTGTAGACCACAACTGACAACCGGGCAAAGGGCAAACGCCGTTAGCGCAGAACAGATGAGCCAAGCTTGGGAAAACAGGAGACGGCCGAGGGCGAAACAGACGCAGCGTGCTGCTAGCCTCAAAAAACGTTACTCACGCTACCGCAGAGCTGGTGCCTCTGCCGCCGCATTTGCCACGCCGACCAGCAACCGAATCGCAGATCTCGAAAACGCTTGCGGGGAATGCTATATTCGCGAGCCACTGCACAGGCTTTGCCGAGAAAACCCCCGGTCATTTATAATGCAGCCCGTATCAGCAGTGTACGCCGCTTCCAGATCGAGCAGTAGAGATGCTGGGAAAGTTATTGGCTCCAATAGAACAGTCACTTGCAAGCCTGAATAACGCCGGAGATATGGTGGACGAACAGATCAAAAACAGCAGTGCCACACCAACAGAGCACGCGGCCGCCAGACAACGCAGAAGCCATATTCGATGCCCTGTCTTCACATCTCAGCTTATAACTGTCTCAATGTCTCTCTCTCTCTTTCTCAGGGGCTATGTTTTCTTTGAAAACTGCGCATGCTGGCCCACAGGCGAACCCCTATGCAGAATGTAGCGACAGGGCAACTCTGCGGCGAATTCGGATGGGGAGTCATTGAGCGGAGGCAACGAGGGGAAAAGAAAACACAGGGTTGCTTCACCCGAGCGCGCGAGCGTTTCGTTTCTGGCGCATTGCTCTGGCCGTGTTGCGCAAAGCGGAAAGGCGGCATCGCCGAACGGCAAGCGCGCCTGCAACCCTCCCGTCCCGCGCTTCCCTTCCATCCCACTTCGCGAACAACCAAGACAAATGCGAGACCCGCACATTTTTCTTCGTGCGAAGCCGTCAGCGCCAGAAATCGCGTGCTTGAAAACAATGCTTTCCGCCCGCTCAGTCTGCGCCGCTTGAGGAGTGCGCAGCGGCGGCGACTGCGAGACCTCGTCGGCTTCTCCGTGGATCATAACTTCTCGTTCCGCGCAGTGGGTGGCCCGTGAGGCCGTCGCTTGTTTTCCTCCGCACGGGTCTATGGAGAGAATGCTTTGCCTCGTAAACACATTTTTTTTTGTCCTGGTTATTCTGACATATCCCTCGCTACTGATGGCACAACTTCCTCGTTCCGCTTCTTATTCCGGCGCGATAGGCGAGCTTATGCTTGATGTCGTCTCGGGTAGCCGCGCACGAGACGATCCCAAGGCGGCCTCACGAGAATACAGTTGTTTGCTTTTCTCCCCTTTCTTGTCAGACAAAGAAGGAAGCTTTGCGAATGTTCCCAAGCGTGATTTGGGTCCTGTCACGCGAATATCGCGTTGCCGAGAATGTAACACCGTGTTTTTCGGGACAGAGAGAGAACTTATCGAGCCGTTTGTTCTTGGCGTACTGGATCTTTAAAAACGACATACAAATAAACAGTGTGAGTTAGAGTGTCACCGGACACGTTAGCTCATTGGCTATGTGTTGCGTTGCTGAGCACAAGGTCGTAGGTTCGATCCAGGCCATGGTGCCCGTATCTTGATCTAGGCGAAATGTAAAAGTACTCATGCAGTTAGATTCATGTGTATGCGAAAAAAAAAGCCTTTGGTTGTCAAAGTTGATACACAGCCCCTGCTATACAGCGTTCCTCATAATCAAATCAATGTTTTGGCACGTAAAGGACTCCAGAATTTATTTAAATTTAGAGTATTGTGGAAGAGCATGTACGCAAGGTCATCGTCGTACGAGCAGGACCAAGGTTATATTGTGGGAAATGGTTACATACTGGACCCATGCAACATCGGTCGCTCATCTTTGAACAGCATTGAGTCGAATATAACCTGCAAAATAGACATTTGTTTAGCGATTGGTCTAGACATAAGATTTTTATTCTACAGTAATGTTATTAGGTATTGTCACTTAAAGGAGTACGAAAATAACAAAAATCATTTCCAAAGCTGTTACTACAGCCGCCAGTTTCATTCTCCTTTCCTTCAGATTTTGTTAGTTGCAGTTTAAAGAGGCTAACTCGATAACTCTACTTAGCTCTAAACTCGAACAAATCATGGATATACGATAATATCAGCAGCGCTGCTTGCAGATTCATCAATAGCTTTCCCATGGTCTTCTGGAATGTTAGAAACAAACGACTGACCAACAATGACACCGACAAGAAGAAGCACGCTTACTTCAACTGAAACCTTACCCTTTTTAAACCACAGCTGGTGACAGCTGCTGCTGTATGACATGCCCAGCAGCCCAAGAGCTGCGGTCGTTGATCTAGCACGCAAGTATAAAATGCACCTAAGAGGGTAGTAACAACGCAATTTGAGATGACGCAATCTCCAAGCGAAGACAACGGTTGTTCATGGCGAGGAGTAGACAACAAATTTACGCTGATTTCGTTGTGTTGGCGCCATCACTGTTGCAACAGCACCGACTGTTGCCCTCCTTGCCTGCTTTGAATTTTATTCAACGGTCGACGAATAGACGGAGAGGGTAAAGATTATCACAGCGTCGCCTGGGAGGCCGTTAGGGGTGATAAAAAAGGCGATGTCCCGTGGTTTCAGCGGTCATCGTTCGTAAAGCAGCCTTCTAATCCCAGGTTCAGAGACCGAAAGTTCACGCATACGCAATCTTCTTTGAGCTAAACGACCTTTACTGTCGGTTGTCTCGTTAAAACAACGTACCACAGATGGCCATTTGAATGTGGTTTAATGGACTCGACGTGATATTTTTTTCTGGCGAGGCGATTCTTTCTGCACCTATCGCGCGCATTCACGCGATCATTCGGCGCCATCAGAGGTGCGCATATTTCTCCAAGCTTCCTCTCTCTTTTCTGTCCCCTGTTCATGAGAATATCACTCAGCACGTTGGTGTGAAGCAGCGTAGATGTGAACAGAATTTGCAACCTTAAGGGTGTTTTTTGTGTCTATATCTGACCCACTTACATAAAAGAGAGTGCTTGAGCCAACTAATACAGCCATAGCGTTAAGGGGAAAAGGGAAGCACGGAAATATACACGGTGTTTCAGCGAACACTTTCAAAAATGTTTAAAAGTTCCCTGTGGCTGATATCACAATTATTCTTCATGAGCTGGTCTACTCGAAGCGGCGTACAATACTTGCACAAAAATTGAGATGCAAAATCAAGTAATTAATAAAAACTCACTTATTAAGTTTTTAACTAATTACATTATGGCCCATTCTGCAATTCAAAACTTCTAGCCGGGGAGTTCGCAAGACGCATCCGCTTGGAACTAATTTTCAAGATGACACCAGCGACAAGGAGGAGAGGAAAAAAAAGCATCTTTCTTTCCCACTTCACTTGGAGGAACGCCACATACATGAAGTAGCAGGATAACATCCATAGCCTACTGTGACCATATGACGTGCTCGAACAATGATGGCTGTGTCCAAACCATCAGGAAATAAACCCGTACGGCTTATACTACACATTTGAGGCGAATTCTTGCCGTCGATGTCACCGTCGCCGGGTTGTTCCAACAGCCAAAGTTTTTCAAAGAAGGCATTGTCTTCTCGACTGAATTCCATAGTATTTTAAGGAATTTCTGCGTGCACACAAAAGTGGTGCCTTCACATAAGAGAAAGCGGTGCACTAAGAGGCATCCTCACCACAACAATAAATTGCTGAGACGTTAAGCCTAAGAAAACTGTCGGTGTATGAAAAGAAACTCACCATCGTAGACGTCACAGGTCAGAGTGAGGTCTTCGCCCTCTAGGTACGGCCTGGTGATGTTGTCGATCTTCGTGCCATTTTCGTCCATTATGACGGGACGCTTGGGAGGTACTGGGAGCAAGAAAAAAATATATACATGGAATGATTATTATTTCGAGTTTTGTTGCGAACTTAGCTTTGTTCTCTCTTTTAATGCGACACTATGCACTATCAAAAACACCGTACAGCAATAGCCCGTATATTTGGAGCGCCTTTCCAAGTACAACATCTTGTTAAATTAAAACAGGGCACTGCCAGTGACTAAAGCTACTAGAGAATTATTTTCGCCTGAATCTAAAATGGATGACCATATTGCAAAATGTCTCATCCTATAAGCGAGCAGTAGAAATTTGACAGGAAGTGGTAAAATAAAACTGCTCCTGAACCACGAAACGCAACAAAATTGTGGTCTCCGTCCTGAATTATTGTACACACTAATTCCAATTTCCTTGAGCTTACCTAAACGGGCTCTGATAATGCCTCTCAAAATGTCATAGTTATGACAATCATAATGCCGAGACGGTTGTGTTTCGTAAAGCCATTGCTGCCTTCCTTCCGTGATAAAATTACTCGGAACTTGTTACACATTCAGCTAAAGGAAGAATGAAATGAACAGAGGCCTGAACATTTCTCATTATCCTCGCCCCAGACAAAGAACATTCAAGCGCGATCGTATTTCATTCAAGTTTCTCTCTCTGTGTAAATTTCATTGCGGGGCAAAATGCCTGCAACACTCCTGTTGCTCTCAGCTGATATAATACAATACCAGACTTTTTCTCAGCTGTTGGCAGCTTCGCGTTCTGGATTTTTTTCGCCCTTTCTTATTTTTTAACCATGTCGCAATATTTCAGCACATCAGGAATTGGTTGGAAGACAGTGTTTTGGTAGAATTAATTTACGCGACTTTACTAGTTCATGCGTGTTCTTTAATATAAATACAGGGCAAGAATGCGGAAGTTTTTGAACAGATCTTTCTCTTTCGGCACATCTCCTAATCATGCTTTCTCCACTGCTCGAGCCAGGAGCGCTGGAATCGCAAAATGAAAAATCTTTCTCTCTTTCTTTAAATCAGCGAAGCACTCATTTATTTCAACTTGTCACATCACCCAACCCATTCCAGTGCTATTATTCATTGCTGTGTTCAATGGCTTCAGCGGGAGCTTCTCAAACAAAGCATTCTCCCCGGGGAGCGCTGTGTGAATAACGAAGACATGGACAAAGAGAAAGAGCGGTCACTTTGAGTGAGAAGCACGAAGGGGCTGACACATCCAGCGGTGAAAATAAAGCACGTGCTTCCATTTAGGATGCTGCTGCAGATTGCCTCAGGCGACGGATTTTCTTGTTTCTCAACGTGGCTGCCTCCCTCGAGGCTTGTTTAACGACTCCTCCTTGCTGCTTGCCGGGGTAGTGGGGAGGCGGCGACTAGCTAAGACGACGTCCTATTAGCGCTGTATAAACACGAGCTGCGATTTGTTGTCGATCTTATTTCCGGATACCGAGAGAGGAATCTGGTGGGACGAAATGGAAAGCACGCGAAAGAAACCAGAAAATGGAAAATAAATTGTGTTCATAAATCAAGGCGCTAGGAGCGGATTCCAGAAAAGAGTTGCTGCGCATCTTTCTTTCGTTTCCCATTATAAAGCGGGGTGGTGGTGGTGAAAACTTTATTGAAAATGCCCGGCGATTTGGGTGGGGTGGGGCCATAAGCACCCCAGCCTAGGTGACGGCCTCGAGTCCTTGGACCCGGACGGCTTCCTCGGCGTGCCGGACGGCCCACAGTTGATCGGCGAGGTCGTGGCTGAGCAGGGCCGCCTCCCAACGCGCCCCTCGGTTCGAGACTGCCATTTCTATCCCGTTCGTCGGAGACTCCTGCTGCTGGCTACCGGCGCATGCCCACAGCATGTGCTGCAGCGTCGCTCTGGCTCCGCACGCTTTACAGTCGTCGGACGGATATATGTCGGGGTAGCAGAGGTGAAGGATCACCGGGTTAGGATATGTGTGTGTCTGCAATTGCCTCCAGGCAACCGCCTGTTTCTTGTTTAGGTTGGCGTGCGGTGGTGGGTATTTACATCTGTTCAATCTGTAGTGTTGCGTGATGTCTCTGAAAGTGGTCATGCGATCCCCCCACGTCCACTCCTTCATCGCTCTCGCGGTGGGCGAGACGTCGGGATTGCCGGCGGGCGCCGCGGCTCGGCATGTAAGTCCTCGAGCCGTGGCGTGGGCCGTCTCGTTTCCCGAGAGCGGAGGGTCCGTGTGGGCGGGGGTCCATACGAGGAAACGGTCGTTTTTGCGGCAAATATTGCCCTGTTGAATTTGGAGAATGTGGGCCGCTTCCCGGGAGATCCGGCCGCTAGCATAGTTGCGTATCGCTGCCTGCGAGTCGCTGATTATCACCTCGGCATCCGTGGTGGCCACCGCGAGGGCTATCGCTGCTTCCTCGGCCGCCTCCGTCTCTTCCGTGCGTATCGTCGCGCTCGCGACGCAAGTTCCGCTATGGTCCGTGACTGCAACCGCGAAACCACGCTGCCGCTCGTAACGGGCCGCATCTACGTAGACAGTTTCTTTGTTGCTGCCGTATTTCTTTTGTAAATCTCGCGCGCGCCTGTTGCGCCGGCCAGCGTGATGCGTCGGGTGCATGTTCTTGGGCAACGGTGAAACGGCGATGCGCTCGCGAATCGGTATGGGTATCGCAACCTTTTCGCCCTGCTGTGTGTAGTAACTGATGCCCAGCGTCTCGAGAATGTGTCGTCCGGTTCTGCTTTTTGACAAACGCTCGTACTGCGCGATGTTGTGCGCTTCTATTATCTCGTCTAGGGTATTGTGTAAACCCAGTTCGAGAAATTTATCCGTGCTGGTATTGATCGGCAATCCTATGGCACGTTTGTACGCCTTGCGGATGAGGCGGTCTAGTTTAGTTCGTTCGGCCACCTGCCACTTGAGGTAGGAGGCGACGTACTTTATGTGACTGGTTACGAACGCTTGTACCAGGCGGATCGTATTGCTTTCTTTCATTCCGCTATGTCTGTTCGTGATGCGTATCAGTAACCGGATCGTTTCATTGACCGCACGCTCTAGTCTGCGTACGGTTTCGCCGTTGTGGCCGTTGGCCGACAGGTGCAAGCCCAGTACCCTAATTTTGTGAACATGCGGGATGATGGTGCGGTCAGATGTGACTACTCTAATTTCTCTGTCGGCGTGCTCGGCTGCGGAATCGGAGCTCCTGGGTTTGCGACCCCTGCGCGTGGGTCTGTAAAGCAGGAGCTCCGACTTGGCCGCGGAGCATTCGAGGCCCGTGTCACGTAGATACTCCTGCACCGCGTCGACGGCCGCCTGTAAGGTTTGCTCTACGTGGCCGTCATTTCCCTCAGCAACCCAGAGCGTAATGTCATCGGCGTACAAGCTGTGGTGGAGGCCTTCTATCTCTGCCAGTTTCTGGGGTAATCCGAGAAGCACGACGTTAAAGAGCATGGGCGAGATGACAGAGCCCTGCGGTGTGCCCGTGCAACCTATGTCTATGTCTTGCGATTCCAGTCCGCCGATCACAATGCGGGCATGGCGACCCGTAAGGAAGTCCCGTACGTAGTCGTACGTTCTCTCGCCCAGTCCCAATGCTCGTATGCTTTCAAGTATCGCAGCGTGTTTTACGTTGTCGAACGCCTTTTTGAGGTCAAGACCGAGTATTGCTTTTGTGGATCGCGTGGGGTTGTCTACGATGTGGTGTTTGAGTTGAATCATGACGTCCTGCGTAGAAAGGCCACGACGGAACCCCAGCATCGTGTGCGGCAGCATGTCTCGGTCCTCGAGGTAGTTGGTAAGGCGAGTGAGAACCGCGTGTTCCATGACCTTGCCGACGCAGGACGTCAGGGATATTGGTCGAAGACTGTCGATTTGTACCCGTTTGCCCGGTTTGGGGATCATAATTATGCGCGCCGTTTTCCACGAGCTCGGTATCGCGCCGGCATTCCAGCACACGTTAATGTAATCCGTCAGCCGTTCTATCGACTCGTCGTCCAAGTTGCGGAGCGTTTTATTGGTTACGCCGTCCGGGCCCGACGCCGATTTTCTGTTGAGCTTGTGCAGTACCGCCCTCACCTCTGCTACGCTAAAGTCTTTATCTAGCTGCACGTTACTCTTCCCCGCGTACGCCGGATGCGAGACGGGGCTAGTTGCCTTGACGTAACGGGTTCGCACGGCTTCTAGAAAGTCCGCGGACGTGCCTTCGTAGTCGTGTACTAGCTTGTTAATCTTATGAGCGTGCGCTGATTTGGTCTCCTCAGGATCCAAGAGGTGCCGGAGGAGGTGCCATGTCTTGGCCATTCCTAGCTGATTTTCCATACCGTTGCACGTCTCCTCCCATTGCGTTTTGCATACCTGCAATGCGTGGCCTTCTATGTCTCTGTTTAGCCGTGCTATGCGTCTGCGTAGCGTTCGATTGTGTCTTTGACGCTTCCACCTGTCCTGTAAGCTGCGCTTGGCTTCCCACATGTGTAGGAGTTTACTATCTATCACCTCTAGGTGTGCTTCCTGCGGTACTTCCCGCGTTGCCGCTTCGACATCCCTCCTGAGCGTCGCGGTCCAGCTCTCGATGTCGTCGATAGCATCGCTGC
This sequence comes from Dermacentor albipictus, assembly GCF_038994185.2. NCBI lineage: Eukaryota > Metazoa > Arthropoda > Arachnida > Ixodida > Ixodidae > Dermacentor > Dermacentor albipictus. The sequence continues at coordinate 360,197,731 of NC_091821.1, forward strand.
CGCGATTATGCTCCTTCCGGGCTTTGCGAAACGCGTCCCATTCTACCAGCCGATAGTGGTTGCCCTTGGTGCCGTCCCGATGACCGTGGTGATGGTAGTGCGGTCCCACATCGACCTGGATCTCGATCACCGAATGATCGCTACCCAAGTCCTCCTGGGTGTTATGCCACCGCGCGCCAGCGACGTTCTTCGTAAACGTAAGGTCGGGCGAAGTGTCCGCACATACGCTGTTGCCCTTGCGTGTGGGCGCGGAAGGGTCCGTAACGAGCTCCAGCCCCTCATTCTGCGCGTCTTCCCACAGGCGCTTACCCTTCGGCGTTTCGTACTTGTACCCCCACGCCGCGTGAGGCGCGTTGAAATCACCCGCGATGATTAAGGGCCTGTCGCCGGCTGCCTCGCTCGCCTTTCGCAGTAACGTGCTAAAGCGGTGTTTGCCTTTTGGTCTACTGTACACGTTCAATACAAACAGACCGCGCCCTTTCGTCGGAATAAGCTCAATCAATATAAAGCGGGGACCGGAAAAATATTACTCCACTTACTGTTGCCGAGCAATTTCGGCGAACGCACATAGGGGTCACTATGGGGGTTTCTTTTGAGATAGTTCACCACAGGGATAATGCAGCGTAGTGCAAGATACACGGCTCCTTAGAAAGAGGATCACATCCGTATGCTTGCACACGCACACACAGACACACATACACACACACACACACACACACACACACACACACACACACACACACACACACACACACACACACACTCACGCACACGCATGCACACACGCACGCGCACGCACGTACAGGAAACGAGACATGACATCGTGAATTGTCTTCCGGCGTTTTCTCTGTTCGCTTTCAGCCAACGTACCCGAACAACTATCGCTACGGCAAGCAGCAATTGCAGGGGTGGGATGCGGGATGTGTCACGCCAGGTATACGCACTGGTGACGTAGCAGGCGGTGAACTAGATATTCCCGATGGTATATGCATGCATGCCCCGTAGAACCTCGTACAGAAATGAAGGTACGAGTGTACGGTCAGGACCAGCGGACTATCTCCCTCTTCTTTCTAATGCGTGGAGGAACGTGTAACCGACATTGGGTAGCTTTCCTAGTCAATGTGAGTGACTGGCAAAATGAATTTATTTCTGCATTACGTGTGTACAGGGTCGTGCAGTCTTACTACGAACACGGAGCAGCAAGGGAGCGCCAGCGCACACGGCGCCGCCCCGCATAGAAGAGGCGGAGCCGCACAGGAGCTTCGAGGTGGGGCTTCGTGTCGTCTGCTCGAGCGCATGAGCGCGCCATGCTAGCAGATGACACATCGAAGAGTGTCTATTACCGGAGTAGTCTAGTCTCTGCGTTGTTAACACGGAAAAGCCGAGGTGATCGATCATTGAGTGTTGCAACAAGTGTGCCCCACATATCTAACACGTCTGTTAATTTGTTACGAGAAATGTCTTTAAAACAACTGACATACTTGAACCGCAGGTATAAGTACAAGTGAGAGAGATTGGTTGATAGTTAAGAGAAAAGCCTGCTGGCCGCGCCGTAACTCTCAAGCGCGCAGCTGTTACCTGAACGTCTGTCAGCAATGTCGGGAGCGAGGATAAGGGACTGAAAGATGACAGAAGTAGAAAGGAAAAGAGTGCTTGTGCAGGTACAAAGGCGTAAACAACGCTTAGGAATAGAGAAGTTACGAATAAATTTAATTTTTCAATGGCGTGAACTTTATCCTTTTTCAGGGCAAGAACAATTTTATACATGTAATCTAAGCGTACTTCTTTTCGCGCTTCCCTATAGACTATAACGGCAGTTGTTTGGTACCGCGAGAAATATTCGCACCAGAAAAATATCTCACAGGCAGTAGATGGAATTATATAAAACGTCCGTAGCCATTATGCTCACTGCGAGGCGACTTTCTGTTTTGCCCTCCATTGTAAAGCATTTCGAAATGTTCGGGAGAGAACAACGCTTAGGACACCGACAAAGTTGAAGGCTCATAAAGACATTATGCTAACTGATGAGCTTTCTATGTGATTTCATTCTGTTCGTGTCCTTAAAGTTGTTCCTACGGAATATATGAATAACCAAATAGCCAAAACTTTTACGTTAGTAGACTTTGAAATGTTTCAGCTCTGTATCGACCACGCCCCCACATCTGTTGCCTGTCCTGTAATGTGCTTTTCCTGTAACTGTCCTGTAACCTGTCCTGTAATGTTGGGCGTCTAAATCAAAACTTTCACGACAAGCTGTACTTCTGTAACTTCCATTTAAATCTCTAGGAACAAAAAAAAAATTGTATTATAGGGCACCAACTGAAGTTATTTCGATAAGTCTCCCTCGATTTCAAAGAAACGTAAGTTATTTACCATTCATGGCATTCGTCCCTTCATCATTCAAACAAACATAATTTTATTTAGACCATCAAGCTTTCCTGAATATTCCTAAAATTACAAAAATCACAGAATGAAGCCTGAAGCATAGAGCCATATGTGAATCATTATTTAAAAGAAATTACAGAAATATGTAAAGTGTGTCTATCGGAATATTTAAGCCGGAGAAAATTTATACATGTTACATTGCAAGATATTCGACCCCGAACTGCGCACACAACTTACGCATAACTGACGTAATTATGTAATAGTTTCACGTAACCTATGGCGTAATCCGTCATATCCGCTTTATGTGATATGAAAGGCCGAGTTTTCGAACTGATGAGGAGTTGCCCACTTAGTTTTGATTCACACTCGTTAACTTGATAATGTGCTTTAATATTACTCAATTATACCAAGTTTGGGTAGTTTTGGCAAAACGACTCAGATCCTAAATAAAAAATCTGCATGTAGCCATCACCACACTGAAGATTTATCTTTTAAATGTAACAAATTTTAATCTGTTCGGTTCTGTATTTGTATAATGAAAGCAGTACGGCGTTCCAAGGTTAATTAAACAATTTCATTCGGAGTTCGTCCTGACCTAACGAATATCTTAACCTGACTACGGTAGAGAGGATGGTTCAAGAATGCTGTTTGCCATCAAGGGAAAACGTTAGAGCGTGCTAGGTGTTTGATGATGTGAGCGTGGACAATATCTATTCGCATCTCGCCCTTGTCCCCTCTATTATTTTCTTAGCACAAAGTAGCTTACTGGACATTTATTCTGGTTACTCACCCTGCCGTCTATCTCCTATTTCTCTATTTCTTTCCTATCGTGCATAGTCATGGTTGATACTTGTCTAATTAGCCAATCTACCAGCGATAAGTATCCCAGAATCCCTCAGTACACCTCAGTTAGTGCTTAGCATTCTTTTAACAGCTGATAAAAAAAATTAGAAAGTTTCACCCGAAGACAACAACATCGAAAGCTATGGCAAGGTTTAGCGCTGCGCCAATGCCTCACACATGTTCTGAGGATACACGGCGGCCACACCACAGCGGGCGGAGCAACTGCTGCGCAGGAGAAACATAGCCTTCACCGCATTCAGGCGTCTCACGACGATGGCGTGACGAGAAGCATCACCAGTGTGGTTGCAGGCATCGCACCTCATTGGTGTACGAGATGAGACCGAAGGAAAGCCGCTCCGTTCGTACCACGGTGCACACCATGCGCGTGGTGTGCACGTGACCGTACCGGAAGAGCGCTACAGCTTTCCTGCGCACAGCGCCGTTCATCCCAGCAGAGGAAGACTCAGCTCTGCCCTGTCGCCCCGCTGCAGAGCCGGTGGAGCGGAGTGCGAGGGTGCATCCATTTAGCTTTGTCCTTTCTGCAGGCAAAGGCACTGCTCGCCTCTCGCGTCTCCGGAGACTTCCTAGAGCATTTCACGCGTGGGCCGCGATTGCATCATCGACACAGGGCCAGCATGACGGTGGTGGCATCGCCGGTGGCCCGCGAGCGTGGCCCGATTGCACATATAATTGCTATCGCAGTAACACGAGAATCCTCTGTTCGCGCTCATCGCGTCGGAGACACGTCACGCAATCAGCCGTCGCAACAGAGCATTTGTGGGCTGCATATACCGAGTTTCTGTAAAGCAGTAGGGCCTGTGACACAATGCGGGCAATGCAGAATATAATTTCTCAAAAAAAAAGCTACTCCAGCTGCCCCCCGGACCATATCATGTTTCTTCTCGCGTCATCGTACTTCTTGCGGTTTTGAAGGCACTGGTGGTGAGGTGGCGCCGTCTACTCATAAACTGCAGGCTGAAGGTTTGATAATCGTGCAAATATATTCGTCGTGCCTTGCTGTCCTATGCCATAGCTTTGATCACATTCTTAGGCAAAGTTACACCCTTTGGAGTACCCCTTCTGCCACACAACAATAATCGTCATCTGCCTTGATGCGTTTCCTTTCTTGAAAACGCCGCGCCCGCTACTTTCCTGTCGGGAATGCTATCATGCTGATAACGCGCATGCCGTTTGTTACTGGAAAGTACCGGGCTCGCAGCGTTAAAGAAAGGAAACGCACCAAGGTAGATGACGATTATTGTGTGGCAGATGGGGCACTCCAAAGGGTGTAACTTTGCCTGAGAGCGTAGATGCCTGCACATTGAATCTATATGTGGGTGTTTCGCACGTGCGTGTTAATAGACAGATGCACGAGATGTTAGTAGGAAGGTCTCTTTCCTGGTCTACGCTTGAATACAGCTACACAACTACATTTTATACTTATTTTAGAATGGTCCATAAAATACTACACGCAGTAGTCCAGTCCCGGTATCAAGGAATAAAACAAAAACTGAGTAGAAAGTTAACTACCCTAGTACCCATTTGTTTCATTATCTATTTTACAAGAATATTCATACGCCATATCTCGTAAAGCGAAGAATAAGTACTCCCTTGTCGGACTTCCACTCTTTTAAAAGGTCATCTCAAATTTCTGAATCAAAGTGTTGTAAAAGCTATCCAAAGTAGGATGATTGCTACCGTTTGCCAACTTAGTCAAAACGAGTACTTTGGATGTAAAGTGTAACACACGCAAACGCGCAGCAGCTAATAAGAAATGGTCCAGTAATCTGTATAGATGTACTCATCTGCAAGCATTTCAAATTATGAAACATTATATGACTGCTTGCATACACTCAAAGTTGTTGAACCAGTGGTGCGGACAGGATTATTATGGTAATGCGCACTTGCTCTAGATGCCAGCCCTACGTCTCTTTATTATTTTTTTTTCTTCCGTGCCCCTGTAGACACGTGTCCCCATCAGTATAATTGAGCGGTAAAAAATTGCGAGTAACGTCCGCAAGTTGCCGAATGGAGCTCAAATTTTTTCCGAGCTTGTCTCGGGTAACGCTGACACGACATTAATCATTGCTGAAGCGTACCACGACGATGCGAACACTGAAAATTGGTTTATGAAAGTCGGCATCTGGTTTCCTTTGCTTGCTAAGGAAAAAGAAACCTTCGTATTAGTGACTCTGCGAATAAGAGAAACGTGCTGCTTTCAGAAAATCTCCAAGCGGGTTTCCTTTTATTCTGGTTAAATGAAATACAGGCATAAAAGTGTAAACATTAAGGAAAAGAGTACGTGACCCAGACGCGAAAAGTCCGCTGTTGCCTAATTGGGCGCTAGGCACGAGCTCTCGAAGGCACTTTCCGTTGCAATCCGGCCCCTTAGCCACGGAGAGCCATTTGAGAACAGAGGAGGTGCGAGCAAGCACGGAGTGAAAGCCCGGCGCTTTTCACCAGCAAGTGTAGACCCAGGACTAATATTCTAGTTTATTTTCTTCGTCAATAATTCTTTGAAGAAAAATGAATATGCAGACTTCAGCAAAACGTGAAGGTCTGGCACCATTTCGAGCTCTGCAAATCATATTATTGCGTGTCCAACAGAAGGTTCTAATGCCATGTGCTCTACGTGATATTCCGACAGAAAAGACTCGAGTCTATAAAAATTAAACACTTCTATCAGATCGCTCGTCTTTACATTTTACATTGCGATAACGTGTCAGGTGAGCATGCGAGTGGCGCACTTGTGTTATTACAATTTATCCAAAAGGGTACTTAGGATTTGACTCCCTACCCTCACTGTTCCTCAGACCTGGCGATCTGCCGTGCAGTACGGGGTCCCACGTCCAATACCGTGCCCACCGTGCAATTTCAAAACATTGTTTGCCGTGATTCATTCTTGTAGTTTCTTACCGTGCCATCAAAAGCGCAGAACGTGGTGAACGATCGCGCGCCCTTATCATTCGGTTTGATCCGTTGTAGTAGGCACGAGCACTTAGTGCACCTTTTTAATTCTCACTGCACGTTGATTAAGTTATGCTCATGAGCTGATTATATAAAATACTTACTGAACCCATATATACAACAGTCTCTTATAGTATACCTGTTCTTAAGAGCAAATTCCAGTCATTCTGGATGATGGAGAAATTATTAGAGAAGGCAACCACCCAACAAATAGCCCTTACCAATGACAACCTGTCCGAATTCGGTCCCTAAACTTTTAAAGCGTCATAAACGACACTATAAAATGCAAATGTCAATCACTTTTAAAGATTATTTACTTAATCAATGAAAATAACGCTCACTTGTCCTTCATCCTTCATCACTCTAGTCTTTCTTATTTCTACTGAAAACCGTGGTGTTGAGAGCTAAACTCAAGCTGACACTTTGCAAAATGTTCAATTCACATAAAGGAGGTATCGTACGGTGGCACACGACACGCGCTTTACAAAGAGAAATAACCACCACTGCTACCGCAAAGCTGCTCTCCGTCTACTAGAAACTGAATATGGGCAGTCAACAACTCTACGGGCGTCTTTGCGCAAATAAGGTATTCATGTTGTAGTACTCAGGCACATTTGCCTTTTCATTTTCTCACACATATCACCCTAGGGAGCTTGCAAAGTAACTGGCCCGTTCTATAGTATTGTCGGGGTGGTCCCGCAGCCGTGCGATTCAGCTACAGTGCGGGACAGCCTTCACACGTATACCTATTAACACGTAGGCCTGCGACACTGTGGAACAGTGACGAACGGCCTCGTCATTATCACGTGGACACAACTCAGACACCTACTCAGACTTATAGGTCTCCCTTTTCCATGCGGACCCACAGTAAAGTTCCGCTTTCCATTAAGCTTGTTCTTTTTCATTCGCCCTTACCCTGCCAAAAAGGCGCCTTCTTCGTCTCTAGATAGACAGATCGATTTAGCTGGGGTATCAGTCGGAGAAGTTGAAAGCGCGTGCCTGCTGCAACTTCATTTCACTTGCATATATGAACCAAGGTGCTACGAGTAATAAAAATTCCAAAAGAAAAATACTGATTAGGTCAGAAATAAGTGAGAACGTAGCATTTGGAGAACTGTAACCTTGCTTCTGGCCTGTAAATAATCTAATTTGTCCTGAAAATGGCAAACAATGAAACAAACGATGATACTGCCACTATCGTAGCTCAGCATTGTGCAATGTACAAGAATGTAGCTACTTTCCAAGTGCCCGCTGCCTTATATCCACTTTTGACCCACCGTGGTGGCGTAGCGGTTTCGGCGTTGCGCTGCAAAGTCCTAGGGCGCGGCATTGAATTCTGGCTACAGCGCCCGCCCGCACTTCAATGGGGGCGAAATGCAAAAACGCTCGTGTACCGTGCATTGGGTGCACGTCAAAAAATCCCAGGTAGTCAAATTAACCCGCAGTGCCCCACTACGGTGCACCTCCCAATTATATCGTGGTTTTGCCATGAAAACCCCCATAATTTAAAATTCACTTCAACATGCAAGCTTCCACTCCGGAAGAGCTACATCACGGTCATCCTTTCGTAACGCTGCTACTTAGACATTCGGGTGAGCCCGGACTTGTTCGAAAGGTTCGGCCTCTTTCATCTTCAGCTCAGCGTTTGTTGTGTCATGCATTGCCCTTATTCTCCTGTATGTTTTTTTTTTCAATCTGCGATTTTTTTTAGTATATTGAACTTTCGGAGGGAGTAAAAATGAAGCCTTCACTTCAGGCGAAATTTAAAAGTTCTTCCTCCCTAACCCCCTTTTCAGAGTCGCAAACTTGTGGGTTGCAATCGATCCAATGAGCGCTGGCTGCCTCCAAAGGGCATGCAGCGCTTGGCCCTATAGACAGATGGTGTAATGTAATCAGCAATGAAGCTTCCATTAATAGGAGCATATGATAGGACGAAACAAAGTATAAGTAATGTTTTATGAGCCGCGAATCATGCTACGCACATGCCTAATGCCGTATGGCACTCGTTCATCAGCAAAAGTTTCGGATGTTGATGTACGTCGTAGCAGCCCTAAGCAAACTCTAAGCGCCTGGGCCTGAGCACTTTCGAGTGCAAGGATGTTAGTTCTGCAGGTATTGGTCAGGACTGACAAGCTGTACCTGAGATGCCCGAGAAACAGCGTCCGGTACAGCTCCACCATCACGTGTACTAAAGAACACCGATGAAGCTGCTCGACCTGCTCATGAAGACGGCGTGCAGGAGCCAACCTTGCTGTCAAGAACAGATGCAGCAGCGAAACAGCCAGTGCTTGCATATGATGGGTTACAATCGTTTTGAAACACGCCTAGTTTCCAGCGCACACGCGTAAGTCTACTGGACCCCTCTGTGCAACTTCATTCTCCACCTGGATTATCCCTAACGGAGACAACAGTTCTTTGCCGACTGTGCCTTGGCTTCGCATTTACGAAATCATTTGCTTTACGCGTCGGATGGCAAGATAGTGCTGCGTGTGGCCACTGCGGCGACGAGGAAACTACTGAAAACGTTCTTTGTCGTTGTCCCTGATACAGCGCACACAGGCAGTCACTCGGCACTGCGTTGGCGTGTCTTGACGACGGGCCTCTTTCGGAGCAGACAGCCCTGGAACGCCAACCCATACTGTCGTCACAGCACAAGACAGTCAAGGCACCCTTGAAATGTGTACTTTCAAGTGGCCTATTCCAGAGGCTGTAATTCTAATGAGCGTTCGCGGCCTTCTTTATATACTTTTTTTCATTTGTTTGCGTTTCCTCTCTGCTGTTCCTAATTTCGTTTCCCCTTACCGTTCCCCCAGTGCAGGGTAGGAAACCAAAACCTTCTTCTGTTAACCTGCTTGCCCTTCCCATCCCGTTTTTTTCTCTATCTCTCTACATCAGCAAAGCCTTTGCGGATAAGCCTTTTATTTTTAGCATTGCCCATTGCGTTTTCTTTGCTTACGCGGCATTTTCGAAGTTTCCAGTGTCGAGCGTCTTTAGCCCGGGTCATCCTCCTCGTTACCTTATATAGCTCTCAATACAAAGTTTTACGAACGCAGAAAGCAGAAGCAAAATGACAAGAGAAAGAACGTAAATATACGTTAGCGAATGAAAACTCCTACACACAGTCCCTCTGGCTGCGCGCTCTTGCGACTGGGGGTCCGAAGACGTGGAATGTACTTTGCTGATGAAGGAGTAAGGGAACGTGGTGCTGTTCCCGATATCCAGGACGTTTTAACGAGCCGTTCATATTTACATATTTACAAGAAAATTCAAGGTAGTGCGGAAAGAGTTCATGAAGAAGTTGTAGCAGCCAATCACTCCCACCATCTATTGCTCTTTTTATGCCCTGCGTGGTTATTGTTCAGTCACTTCCCCCAATCCGGCGTCAGTAGACCAACGACATCAGGTCCCACCAATCCGGAGGTCTGTTGCCATTTCCCTCCGAATGGAGCCTTGTCGGAAACACACGCACATCACTGGGCACAAACACGAGAAGGGGGATCGTACACTGACTCCGTCCCCCGCGTGGACGTGCCAATTTGGGCGGCTGGCAGGTGATGGACCGTATCCTTGGACTATCTGCCCAAACCTCTCCTGACCGAGGTACTCCCGTGCTGGCCATAAATCATTCGTTTCTATTTTCTCTGTTAGCATACTCAACTGACTATCAAAAACACCCTTTTACTAACGCTGCCCAAACTATGATACGTGTTGGAGGCGAAAGTAGACAAGCAACCTCGTTAGTTGAGCTTCATATGACTGCGAAGTTAAGGGAGACGCATATGATGAACTTCTCGTGTCACGGGTGCGCAGTTCCTGTGGCGCCTGCAAGAGGCTAATGCATTCCGACAAAGTTCAATTACCGCTGAAAGCTCACCGAGATTAGGAGACGACTAGTGTTGGCCTTCCCAAGTGACCTGAGAGTTGGAACACATTAACGAGGCTACTAAACAGGGTCTTCTCTTGAAATCATCCCGGCCTCGAAGCGCCCTACACTGTGCAGCATGCAGGCGCCTCCGCGACCCTTGAGGCCATTGGGATTTGTCCCGAGAAGATGCGCCGTCATAGAGCGTTTCGTAAGGTGCTAATTAAGTGTCTTGGCTCAGACGCGCATGCACCTCGAGGCTCTGCAAAATGTTTGCGTTTAACATACGTAAGGCCTCATACACAATTCTCAAGCTGACTATTGTTAGAACAGTCGCATTTACGCTGTATCGCCGAATAGCGTGGCATGCCCGCATAGAAGGTACGGGACACTGGTAAGGTGGTCTATCATTCTTGGCCTCGCATAGAGCGTGTCGCTAGAACCACAAAAACCTTAGACATGGGTCAAAGAAAGCATCATTTTTTAGAGAGTACGCTAGTAATTGTTCACACGTTTCTCGTGAAAACCTTGGCGTGACATAGACGTTTCTAGTTTCTTCCTTTTCTTTAGTTTACCACCCACCATACCACACTTGACAAATTAGAGCTTTTCTTTCGTACACATAAGATTTCATTACTTTAACGAAGAGATATGTACAAGGAATTTCTAAGCGGTTTAAAGCGTGAGATATATCCACCACAATATCAATTCTTTCTATTTCCAGAAGGTTGATTGATGGACTTCTTAAGGCAGTACAGCAGCCTTAAAGGCGTCTTTTGCTAAGAATATAACTTATTGAAACATGGTTACAATAGCCGTCAATACAGTGACTAAAAGGTTGATCCAGCTCTTCGTATGAAAAAAGAAACCGAAGGGCGTGGGAGATTGAAAAAAGAATGGTGCCATATTGGGGTAATTTTTCTTCTTTTGCCTCAGCAAACCATTACTTGGGTTAAGGTGTCAAATCCTACCCGGATATGTCCTATTCAAAATGCAATCCTAGCGGCCAGGGTCGGCTGACACTATTCAGAGAATAGCCAGTGAAACCGCGAGGCTGGTATACCTAAGCTTATTCGGTGCCTAGGGATCATTTTGGCGACGTCCACCAGAAATTATAATAAAGGCTGTGACGTCTCGACCACAGACAGTGCGAGCGAAGCGACAGGACTACGCGTAGATGAGAAAGCCGCGGTAACGCGAAAGAAAGGGAGGGTTGCGCTAGTCAAACCCTACACAATGCAACTATGCTAAGTTCCCTCTCACCCCTTCTGTTTTGTTCTTTCACAATCCGAACCCTGGAGGTTGTGCTGACACTGAAAGCCGCTCCGGCTCATTCTACGTACTATGCAAATTTAGTCTCGAACTCTGGCGATGCTTTATCTCCAGGTGTTATCTTTCTTTTCGCGCTGTACTTCTTGCCGTTAAGGTGCACGCTAAGCTCTATTTCTTTTATTGCACGTCCCTTTAAGGCCATGCGGCTGCTGCAGCACTTCGTCGTCCAGAATCATGCAATTTATTTTGCGTTTATTTCCAATGTCTATGTCTGTTAGCTCCATTTCTATAAGTTGAGCTTCATATGGAAAGCAAAAACAAATGTGCGCGTACCCTTGGCACAAAACTTAAGCCGAGCAATCAGCGCGAGTAGACACAGGCGCCTTTTTTTGAAGTGCATAACGACATGTGTCATTCCAAAATATGTAATCCTGTAGCCATAGGTCACTGAAGCCCGCGAGCGTAGCGCGGCGTTTTTACGTAGAATTTATTTCAGCCTCATGCTTAAGAATGAGCCTTTCCTTTCATGCTGCGCAGAGAAGCAGGCTAGTGAAGTGTTGTAGACATACTGCCATCTTTTTATAAGGTTTTCTCCCTGTGAACGTACTAACGTCCCTTACAGTGCCTGGGGCTCTCAATTTTTAAAGGTCACCCTTTGTGTGCACATTTGAGGCGGAATGTGTGCGTCGAAAACATTTTTATAACAAACGCGCGTGAATTTAAGATCACGTGCTAATCCTTCTTTTATGGAAACAGCCTATTTGTTGGAAAAAGCTAGTCACCCTTGTTTACAAAATTTATTCTTGTTTTCTTCAGCTGAAATGTCAAGTGAACAACGCATCTTGGTTCTTTTTTTTTCATTTTCGTTTATTTTTTTTACCGTATACAATTCTAAAAACATTAATGCTCATCACAATTCAGCCTTTTAGCATGCCATATTTAGATAGACAGCATTTATTTGCGCAGAAAATGGCAATTTTACTAGACATGGCTGCGTTTTTCTATTTCGCTACCATGATCAGTAAGGATAAGTAAACTAGCAATGCAGCATCCAATATATGTCGCTGAGCTAATACGCGTTATCTTGATAATTAATCTTAGTGTGCTTGTTGCCCTTATGAAACTCAAGCTGATCAAGGCTCATGGCATGTACGTACGTTCAATCGGATCCTTGGGAGAAGCACTTCCGATATATCGGTCCCCAAATCAGAGGACAAGAAGCATTGGTGTCTCGCTTCATATTTTTCCAAAATTGCTCATTGACTGATGACCCATAATCTCTTGGAAATCATGGTTCGAGGTCAATCTTCTGGACTCCGACCCTTGTCTAAGGATTTGTAATAAATGGATAGAACTTCACCCTTCTCGAGCTTCGCTTTCGAAAGTCAAACAGTTGACCTACAGTACTTCCATAAAACATTATTTAAACAACCGATGTCATTAGCTAAGGGAACATTGCGACTCCTAATACAATAAATAACAATGATCTAGTTAATGATAACCTTGATAATCTAGCTGACGCAGTATAACTACAGCATCTGCGACAGGCGATATTTAATAAATCCATACAAATATTTCGAAAAGCGCCTCGTAGATTCGACGCCTGTGGAAGCTTCTTTTTTAAACAATACGCTTAAAGCTGATGCAGCGTAAAATTCTGGTATTTTGCTGCAGTCGGATTTAAAAGCCCGAGGAAAGGTGGAGTCAGCATCTGGCAGCCTAATCCGGATTAGTAGAACGCAGACGTCGGCCACAGCTAGCCAGAGGGCAAACCACATTGCCAAATTCAGCTGGTCTGATTAAGAGAGAGAGAGAGAAGAGCAGGGAAAAAACCTAGCGGTGGCAAATAATCACCAAATGTGCAAGAGCTACTTTGCGGTTCGTTCTTACTTTCTCAGTTTTTTTTTATCTCTGCGGAATTTAATTCTGCTTATCAAACAAGAAATTTACGATCAATAAGGTGGGCCGACGGCTCTTTCAAATTAATGAGCGAACATTCAGAAAAGCTCATCTGAGTGTACTCCCATTCCGTAGTTTCCTGACGTCCTTTTCAAAGTTGGTGCATTTATAAAGTTATACCCATGTCACTCATGCACTTCTGATCGCGATCGGAGCCGGTCCGAATTGAGCTTACTCCTGATCGAGTATCGCTACATGGTCAATTGCGATCGAGATCTTACGAGATTCGGATCCGGACGATCGCCATCTGAGAATAGCGATCTGGCCCCCTGATCAGAGCCTCGATCGCGATTGCAGGATGATGTCTGCGCCCTCTAGCGCAGTATTAAGAAAATGCTAAGAACAGAAGAAAGCAGCTCAGTAAAAAAAAAAAAAACGTTTAAGAACCTTTTAACGACAACAGTAAGCTGTAAATTTTATATACTGTCCAAGTTTAACCATATATTGTACATCTGAATTTGTAGCCACATGCAGTTCTGAGAGTAGCCGACGATCAGCAGACGATACGATCTCGATCCGGATCGTTGGACCGTGTAGCAGCGGGCCCAATGGGCCCAGCCACCGGCATCGATGCTTTAAAATGTTGGATACATATTGGTCCAGCCACATAAATCACCAAACTTGACGTATTGTTGATAAATGTCGATGGTATTGCTTTTTTTCGCGCCAATTTGCACACTTTCACGAAACAAAAACACCAGGCAGACTTCTACGTAATCAATTACATGTAATTAATTGCTTGTTATCAATTAGGCTTTTGGTCAATCTTTGATATACGGAATAGTTTGTTTACCCGGTAACGCGCACCGTAATTAGTGCTTTTAAGTAATCAGTTACATGTAACCAGATGAGTTTTTGGCGAAACAAGCTCTAGCAGGCGACGCAGCTTTGAACATATTAATTTGACGGGAACTGTACAGTGCCCAAATGAATCAAGACATGTACACGGTTTACCTCCTTTCGACAGTTGGCATCCTGCAGCTACACCTTCATCACATGTATATCTGCAGGCTTGTAGATTTGCAAATCTTTTCGAAAGTCGGATATCATCGAGCCCTTTCGCTTACAATAAATCTCTCTCTCTCTCTCTCTCTCTCTCTCTCTCTCTCTCTCTCCTGTAAGCGTATCTACGCGGCCTTCATAGGCCGGATGAGCTGCAGATCGATTCTTCTACGCTTAGTGCAGTCATTTACTTCTCAGATATAGACAACTTTTTAGCCGTTAACCGCATGTGTTTTATCTGTTTGATATATAGGGGAGTCATACACATATAATTATTTTTGCGATTGTAACACATGCACAGTATTTTGACGGCTAAATATTACCCAGCTTTATATTAAATTACATTGTAAAATCGGCCACCTCTTCGAGGAGCGTGAACGCTTCCTGATGTTCGTTACAATTAATCGTTTATAGCTATCGAGTAAAGGGCACCGGGAGAAAGTCCAGCACATGTTGGAGGGCAAATTGAAACGGCGCCTCTTTATGTTTCGGTAGTGATGGCCAGTACGGACATTGATGCCAAGGTGTGAAGTAGAGCCGATTTTTCAGTTTTTCAATGGTGCTATCAGAGCCTATTTGGCTCTGATAGCACCATGGAGCACTGCACTTCATAGGTGTGATAGCACAATGGAGCACTGCACTTCATAGGTAACCGCACCTGAGCATCACGGAATTCAATAACCACAATCTTCTGAGCAGGATGCTCATCCGTTACAACACAGGCCTGCTCTCCAGCGCGCACGTCGAGCGTATTTTAAGTGTCATGGCTGATGTCTGCATAAAAAAAGAAAAATAAATACTAGGAGAACGTGGAGCGAGAAAATTTTGGAAAGCAATTCTTAGTGAAGATAAACAACGTGTCTGGGGCTGCAGAGGGTGCACGGAAAGAGTCAGGCCAGATCGTTCTATGTACTGTGTTTCTTCAATGTTATTATAGTGTGGAAAGAAACGGAACAGCAATTGATTACATTTTAGTAATTGCTTAGTTACTTTCATGTGGCAGCACCTGTAACCATAGTCAGATTTTCATCTTTAAAAGAAGTAATTGTAATTGTAGTCAGAAATTTTTTTTTATAACTTGTACGAGTGTGGCAACGGCGCCTTTAAGCGTTGACAGAAAGCGGCCGTAGCTTTTTATGTTCAGAGAACGCTTAGGGCTACTTGATTCCTGAATCAGATGAGGCGAGCGCAGTATTTGAGGCTCAACTAGACAATCGCGAAGAGATGTGCAAGTGATTTGCGATAGTCCAGATCTGCGTGACTAGCGCAGCGACAGCGTTCCTTGTTATTTCGAAGGTTCGCCTCATAACGCCCCCTGAGCTGATGCTACCTCACTCGGTCCGTTGAGATGTTTACCGTCAATGCAACGTTTTGTTACGAGGGATCCACGGTTGGTTGATATGAAACACCGCTGAACCAGGTGCCAACCTGCGGCTTAAGAATGGGGGTTGCAATGTGGGCTTGTGCGTAATGCATCTTCAAGGGGAGTACGGTAGCGCGATTAAAAGGCGGGACAAAAGAAGACATATGTGCTGTGTGTGTCCCTTCGTGTCTTCTTTTGTCCTGTCTTTTAATCGCGCTACCGTACTCCCCTTTAAGGATGGGAAATCGAAACTAAAGCTCGCAGGTTTATGTATCGCATGATCAGGGCCCATCGCCACGGGTACAATTTAAGAGTTGTGATGTATTTGCAAAAAACACTTATACACGTACGTGTGTTTGTGAAAGTCACTAAGTGTTTTAATAATCTCAAGATGAGAACTCTTGTCCAACAAACTAGAGTCAAAAAGGTCAGAATTGTTCTCACATTCCATGTCTGAGTCTTCAGTCATTTTACAATTGTACTGAAATTACGGCTAGGTAATGTAATGGCGCGAAATATATGAGAACGACAACAAATATGGAATATACACCACAAGGCCCAGTGGTGCTTTTAGTGTACATGTTAACGACGTTGAAAAAAGCTTTTCTGCGGTGAAATTAGTGGAGTTTATGTTCTGTGCACATGTCACGTCGATATTTACAGCTGTGGCGTACCGGAAACCAAACGTGACAACAAAAATAATGCTTGGCTCTGCTATCGCAAACACCAGAGACCAGTGGATCTAGAGGAAGGCCAGTAAAGTAGTGCCAAATCGCACACAAGGCACGCGAGCGCCGGCGACGCGTCCTTACGGCGTCCGCCAAAGTCGTCTACAACGGAATCTGCGATTCGCGTGACCAGGCGCTGGCGTGGCAAACGCCGTAGCAGACGCCGCGGTTGTTTCCACTCTGTACGGAGCGGCGGGCGAGGAGGACCTCGAAGCACCCTAGCAGCCGACGGAGAAGAACGCCCATCCTCCCTCACCAGACTCCTGCCGCGCGCGCCACAGGAGAGGGCGCGCATCCGGGCCACGTTCCTCGCCCGCGTGCACACCGCTCCTTCTCCCCCGTTAGGCTCCACCCACCCTCGCCGCGTCGCTATGCTGCGCGATGCTATTTTTATACTCTGCTTTCACTCTCTCTCAGCTCGCTCTCCCCCAGCTCGGCGAAGCTGCGGACGCAATGAGAAACCCAGCGAGGCTCTCACAGCTTTACTGTAGAACAATGCATCGGACACCTTGACACGTAGGCATGCCACCGTGCCTGTGTCTTCACGCGCTCTGGCGACCCCGCCCAGTTTACGCTACGCTGGTATTCCAAGGTGACATACCAGCAGCGCTGCATCGCCACATTAGTTGGACACATGTTGGTTCGAAGTTTATTTTTACTTTTATGTGTTGAGTGACATGACAGATAACGAGTCTCGCTTTACAGCTCAGCTGTCTGTGACATCCTACACCCAACAAAACTACATGGAACCTGTCCCATCACTGCAGTAAAGCCAAATGGGTAACACTGAGGTGACGCCGTGGATATAATGAACCTAAGACAACGGGGGCATGCTGCGGGCCGCAGACCGGGGCAAGCATGAAGCGGTGCACCGCGCCGAGCCACCCGTTTCATTTCGCGGCAAGGTTAATCCTGTGAGGAGCAGCCCGTCCCTTCCGCGTCGGCGGTCACGCACGCTATAGTAATGAATCAACTCAGCCCGGACCGACCTCGCACCGCTCTCATCGGGCTTCGCAGACTCAACCCAGTTGCTACAGTTCCGTACAGCATCGCATTAGCCCAATGGTGATGGACAGTTCAGCACGGTTTTTTTTTTCGGAGTTTCTAAAAGCGTAGTGATATTATTCGTTGTATAATACTGTAACCATTCTTATTTATAAGTGTATCGCTTCTGCATTTGCCCCTTTTTTTATCCCTAAAGCATTGATGTTCCCTCATTTGCGGTAACCTAAGTGCAACGTCTGCTGCATGCAATTTATTTCCTAGATAAATAGGACAATGATTACATACGTGTCAGAGCTAGCTTGCCATCACTATCTGATTTTCTTTGTTTTGTGATCTGTTCAGGTCACAAGCCACGTTCAATCAACTTACCCAGCATTGAATAGTTCTGCAATACACACGATGTATTTGCGTCCTCAAGAAGTCAGGGTGCGCGACACACGCATTATGGAAGAGATTGCAGGAAGTTAGTTCTCAATACCGTTATTTAAGCGGTAACTCCCATATGGTGCAAGAAGGGTACACGATGCCACGCGGGTCGGGCTACATTGCATTCATGGGCATGTATTGTGTGCAAACGAAGACGTGCTTAAGTGCGATAATCAGCACTACATTGTTGCATTCGTGTTCCCAACGTTACACAAATGGTTGTCGCTATTCGTGATATGCTGATTCGGGTTCCTGTTATGACAAACGCTGTTTAAGCACCCATTAACATTCTTGGCTAGCAGCGAAACGGCAATGTATCGAATACAGATGATCTAATATATTTAGAATGACGTGTGTCACCTAAACAAAACCGCACCCTGCTATGTGAGCAGTGCCCATTACGTATTCACATCGATAAAACAATTTATAGATGTCTTCAGCCCCTTTGCGTCAGGCTTTCCGTCCTGCAGTTTCATGAGGCGATAAGTTTTGTGGGATCGCATGGGTCTCGACGAATAGTAGACACAATCCTGGAGACGACAGCATAGATGCGAATTGTCAGCACGGGCCCACTTCCTTCGGTGAAGAAACTACGCTTGTGCTTTCTAACCACTGTGCACCGAACAGGCAGGACAAAGCACGGCCGACGGGGCTCTCTGGCCGGGGATGGTGGGATCAGCGGAAGGCCCGTATCAGTCTGTGCATCAAAGACTGGAGCTCACCGTGCTTCATCACGGTCGTTATCTGCAGCAGGGCCTTTGGCGGTGCCGTCGTCGCTGTCGCTACCGCTGGAGCGCCGCCACACATCGTGGATTGAATATTCATGAACAGCTGAGGCAGCTTCTTTGACATCTCGTGAGACGACGTCGACGACGTCGTGAGTTATTATTTTGTTGTGTCTGTGTGTGCTCGGTGCCGTCAACAAGCAGGCCATAGGAGCTGTTCGCTGAACGTGGCGGTAATTAACCGCGAAGAGTGGCAGCTTGCCCGCCTGCTTACTCGGCTTGCCAGCAGCTTCGCGAAGCGGTAAGGAAAGAGGAGAACGTGCTTTGGTGTTTTCGCTCTTTAGCTTTTTGTGTATAGCCTCGCACTCTACCCTACGCCAGAGTAACGAACAAGCCAGGTATTGCTGACGCAAGACCCCGGGTGCCGAGGGCTGACGTTAACGGACACGCGTGTTTGCCTTCGGCTTGCGAGATGGGCGGATCACTCGCCGAAGACAGCCACGCTTCCCCGTTGACTTTGGCACGTAGGTGCACGCGCTTAAGAGCCCTCAGTTCGGCGCGCCAGGGCAAACAGAATTTACAAGGGTGGGTCGGAGGTTCCCCTTTCATGCATGGTCTCGCGTGACACAATCTTAAAGGAAGCGCGTCGTGTACGATGTGGTTTCCTTGTATGCATTCTACGCGAGTTGCCGGTGATGCAGCATGATAAACAGCACTAAATTTACCTCCAGCCGTTTCTTTCCGAAAACTTATGCATTAGGAAGTAATTCTTGAGGATTAAATAACGCTTTCTGCTGTGTCAGTGCAGAAGAATAATACGATAAAAAGTCAACAAACACTGCTTCTTGTGCTATGACTTATGAAAATCGGGCCCCTCGGGTAACCCCCTTTCTTCTCGTTAAGGAAAATACGAGTGACATACAAGTGAATCACTTATGCGCTTTCCTTTCAATGTCAATTAATTACGGTGTCGACGCTTGAACGGACGAACAAAATTTTCTTCGCTTTGAATTTGATTTGCATTCATGGCACATGGGTATGGTATTTGGCGAGAGATAGGACAATCGGCACTACTCTGTGTGACACTTAGTGACCTGTAAACGCTGAAGGAAGGTTGGTGAACCTTACACTGAAGCTTAGACCAAATTAGCCTTGCAATTAAGCAATCTGTGCTTAATACCGTGAATATGTACATTACGCAGTCAACTTCAAGACAAGGCAGTCACCACTTAGGTGAAATTCGAAGTTTTGAATTCTTAATCATATCGGTATATAGGCTTGAGTGATGCGCTCGAACTATAACTTATAGGGTGCCGCATTCTGGACGCCTCACCCACTCGGTTCACCCACTCGGCTCGCCATCGTTATCTTTATCGGCACATGCGCATCATCATCATCATCATCAGCCTAGTTACGTCCACTGCAGGGCAAAGGCCGAAACTAGCAAGTGGAAATGCTCAGAAGCATCCGCATAAATGCAACGGCCTCACATCCCTCACTTATTGTACAAATGATCAGCACATCATCGCACACCATGAATCCATCTATAGTGTGGTGGCGAGGTTTACATAATCAACAGCCATCGTTAACTGACCACTTTCTTTCATGAGTGTCATTCATACTCAGTTACTTTCCAGTAAGACAGCATGACCTGCTTTTCAGAGAGCTTCGTTGATATTTTACGTCGTAATAATAATAATAATATATGGGGTTTTACGTGCCAAAACCACTTTCTGATTATGAGGCACGCCGTAGTGGGGGACTCCGGAAATTTTGACCACCTGGGGTTCTTTAACGTGCACCTAAATCTAAGTACACGGGTGTTTTCGCATTTCGCCCCCATCGAAATGCGGCCGCCGTGGCCGGGATTCGATCCCGCGACCTCGTGCTCAGCAGCCTAACACCATAGCCACTGAGCAACCACGGCGGGTATTTTACGTCGTGCCGCATACAAGGTGTACTAAAAAAAAAAAAGTGACAGGCCTGCGTGCCACATGCCGCGCAGTCACAGCTTAAGCAGGAGGGGCGGCTCCATCGGAGATCCATTTTCACTGGCACGCACTAGAGGATCTTCGCGATGAAGTCTTCACGATGCAACTGCTACGTGTCGTGGCACTTGTTGGAATACAACACAACAACAATGCAAAGTTCGCACGTATCGACGCTATATGCGGCGCGCATCTCGCATCGTCTGACTCCTCGCGCACTATGGACACGTGTATACGGCATGTTTCCGCAGCAGCTAGCAAGCGCTGGTGTGGCGCAGTGGTAGAGTAGCTGAAACACCCGCAGTGTGCCGCCATTCGATCCCGGCAGGAACTGCGTTTTTTTATCATTCCTGGCGATTGCTGCAACGGACACCGGCGGCGGCAGACAACATCGCCAACCGAAATGGCTACCGGAATGAGCCCATAACAGCTTACGCTATAAAACTCGCAATTTCGCCCGAAAGTTGGAGCATTGATAGCAATGGCAAATTATCGTGCAACTTGATGAAGTAAGGTTCGCTGTTTTATGAGCCCTATAAATTGTCGTAAGCATTTCATTACTAGTTAAATATACAAGAACGATGTCATGCGCGCGCAGCTAATTCCTAGACTGAATTCACTCGATCACCGCGAGCAATCGCTGTAACAACGCTGACGTGAGGAAGAGGCACACCGGAAGACTGCGCGCATGAAGCCACTAGCCACCTCGGCTCGCCCTAGCTTTTCCTTGTCTATTCCTCGGCAAAGTCGGTTAACTTTGGGCCGTTAACCGGTGGCTAATCTGCGAAATACCTGAAGCTGAGCCACTGCACGTACGACTTGAGTATTTTTATGGCTGTTAAAGCGCCCTAATACATAACAATTTTAATTGTGAAGCGTTCCCACTCAAGTCTCATGGACATGTCACTTTGATGCACAGTTTTGCACATAGAAATGACCGAGGCTTTTTCGTGAAAGAACCGAGCCGGCTCCTGATTGGTCACTCGTTCTCCTGCAGTATCCGCAGAACTCAAAACCTCTAAAGACCTCAGATTCGCCCTTTCCCCGCCGGAATATTCCAGAGCCAGGAGGTCTTTGGGCACGACATGCCGCAGTCAGGCTTGGGGATAAGCACATTTGTTCTGGGAAGGACTGTACACGCTCATTGCGCATTTGCGTTTACTCAATGGGGATTTTAACCTGACCCGATGCCAACAAAAATCTTAGTACTCATATATATATATATATATATATATATATATATATATATATATATATATATATATATATATATATATATATATATATATATATATATATATATATATATATATATTGTAACGCACAATTGAGTGATGGTACTTTAATCGCTTTACCTTGGGCGAACTTGTGCCCGACACACAGCTAAACAAGAGCTTCACAGGAGCGTTCGCAGTCTTTTCGCAAGAGACCCGCACGTCTTCTTCTTCGCTCGTGTCCCGCGCTCATGACACGCTGCTCCGATTGCGCGTGCCTTGCGAGCCCGTGTTGCCCGCTTCACTGCCGCTATCTTTAGCAGGTAGCAGTAAACAACTGCACGAACGCAGGAGGCGGCTGGCGCGCGTAATTCGAAATCATCTTGTGTCATTGTCCCCCTTCCAAGAGTGCATCGTCCCGATGCTCATACAGAGGGCGGTGATTTCTAGGCTGTCATGATTTCGCAACGCTTGTAGGCGGAAGCAGTTATTGCCTGTCGTAGTACGGTTTCATTCTGACGACGTGGACGATTTCTGTGCGATGCCGCTGTCGTGATGAGGTTACTTGACCTTCTGGAGCAACTTCGTAGTTCAGCGGACTAATTCGGCGAATTATCCTATACGGGCCGAAGTAACGACGAAGAAGCTTCTCGGATAGGCCGCGCATCCGTACGGGAGTCCACACCCATACTTTGTCTCCAGGTGCATACTGGACGTCTCTTCGTCGCACGTTGTATCGGTCCGCGTCGGTTTGCTGTTGCTGCTGGATGCGGTGTCGCGCCAACTGCCGTGCTTCTTCAGCTCTTTGTGTGAAGTCGCTGACGTCATTGTCATTTTCGGAGGTCTCATCTACTGGTAGCATTGCATCTAAGGTTGTGGTGACGGTCCGGCCAAAAACGAGTTGGAAAGGTGTCATTTGAGTCGTCTCTTGCACAGCGGTATTGTACGCGAACGTTGCGTACGGTAGTATCCTGTCCCATGTTCGGTGCTCCATGTCCACGTATATTGACAGCATATCAGTCAGCGTTCTGTTGAGTCGCTCAGTCAGTCCATTTGTCTGCGGATGATATGGCGTGGTTTTGCGGTGACTTGTGTGCGTCAATTTCATAATGGACTGTGTCAAGCGGGCAGTAAATATGGTTCCTCGGTCCGTGATGAGAACTTTAGGAGCGCCATGCCGCAGTACTATGTTAGTGACGAAAAAATCAGCGACTTCACTGGCCGTTCCCTTGACAAGAGACCCTGTCTCGGCATATCGAGTTAGGTAGTCAGTTGCAACTACGATCCAACGCTTTCCTGATGACGATGTGGGAAAGGGGCCAAGTAAGTCCATTCCCACTTGTGCGAATGGAGTTTCCGGTGGCTGTATCGGTTGTAGGAGACCTGCTGGCTTGAATGGTGGTATTTTACGTCTTTGACAGTCCCGGCAGGTTCTTACGTAGTGCTGCACAGAATTCAATAACTTTGGCCAGTAATACTTCATGCGGATGCGTGCGAATGTTCTGCTCACTCCTAAATGTCCTGCTGCTGGCTCGTCGTGGCATGCTTCCAATATCTCGAGTCGTAACTTTGAAGGTACGACGAGCAGAAATGTCTCTGCACTATGTTCGAAATTTCGTTTGTACAGGACATTATTTCTCAGGACGAACGACGACAAGCTGCGGACAAAAGCTCGTGGAATGTCGACAGGATGTCCTTCTAGGTAATCAATGAGCAGGCGTAACTCCGCGTCGGATCGCTGATGCTGAGCCATTTGTGATGATGTTACAGCTCCTAGGAAATGGCAATCCTGTTCATTTTCCCTAAGCGTAGATTCGGTGTATTCAATCGGGGCACGGGACAAGCAATCTGCATCACTGTGCTTGTGACCGGACTTGTATACGACCGTTATATCGTATTCCTGCAGCCGTAGACTCCACCTTGCCAGCCGTCCAGATGGGTCTTTGAGATTCGCCAGCCAGCACAACGAATGATGGTCGCTGATAGCTCGGAATGGTCGGCCATATAAGTATGGTCTAAACTTGCTGATGGCCCATATCACCGCGAGGCATTCTTTTTCTGTCGCTGAGTAGTTCACCTCAGCCTTCGAAAGTGTTCGACTGGCATACGCAATGACTCGTTCCTCTCCGTTTTGCCACTGAATGAGGACGGCACCGAGACCTAAATTGCTTGCGTCTGTGTGAATATCAGTGTCGGCTTCCTCGTCGAAATGAGCGAGAACTGGGTGGTTCTGAAGACGCTTTCGGAGCTCATTGAAAGCATTCTCCTGCTCATTCAACCAGACGAAAGGCGCGTCTTCCTTTGTTAGCCGCGTTAGTGGTTCGGCGATCCTTGAAAAATTTTTCACAAAGCGTCTGTAGTAGGCGCAAAGTCCTAAGAATCGCCTAACAGCCTTTTTGTCGGTTGGTTTCGGAAATTTCTCCACTGCCGCAGTCTTCTCAGGGTCCGGGCGAATGCCTTCTGAACTGACGACATGGCCGAGGAAAAGAAGCTCGCGAAAGCCAAAATGACATTTCTGCGGTTTTATCGTCAGACCTGCTGACCTTATCGCTTCCATCACAGCCCGCAGACGTTCTACATGCTGCTCGAAGGTGGTAGAAAAAACCACGACATCGTCAAGATAAACGAGACAGGTTTGCCATTTCAGACCGGTGAGCACAGTGTCCATCATCCGCTGAAATGTGGCAGGTGCGGAACAAAGGCCGAATGGGAGCACTTTGAACTCATACAGACCGTCTGGCGTCACAAACGCCGTCTTTTCACGATCTCGTTCGTCCACTTCTATCTGCCAGTAGCCGCTTTTGAGGTCCAGGGAGGAAAAGAATTTGGCATCTCGTAGTCTATCTAGAGTGTCATCGATTCTTGGAAGTGGGTACACATCCCGCTTTGTGACGGCGTTCAGCTTTCGGTAATCAATGCAGAAGCGCAAGGTTTGATCCTTTTTCTTTACAAGTACCACAGGCGACGCCCACGGACTTGCCGACGGCTGAATTACGTCGTCTTCAAGCATTTCCTTAACTTGACTTCCGATGGCTTCCCTCTCTTTTGGTGACACTCGGTAGGGATGCTGGCAAATAGGCCTCACTGATTCGTCAACAATTATCCGATGTTTGGCAATAGATGTCCGCCGGACTTTGGATGACACTGAAAAACATTCGGCAAATTCTCTTACGAGGGTCTCTATTTGCTCCTTCTGTCTGGGCGATAGGCCTGGTTCGATGTCGATGGCTGCGAGGACAGAATCCACATCTTGAAAATTCGATGGTGAAGACTCCGGAATGCTGAGATCTGTAACTTGGACGAAGTTATTAAGGGTGGCAACAACGGTTCCCTTCGCGACATGTTGCACCTCATTCCCAAAATTAGTGAGGAAAACGTTGGCACATCCGCCACGCAGCTGAACAAGGCCTCTTGCCATGCAGATCCCCTTTTCGAGTAGGAGACCGGTGTTGCTGTCTGCAATTCCTTCGTAGTCGCTGAACGCGTCGCTTCTGACTGTGACGGCTACGCTGGATCTCGGAGGAAGCATCACGTCGTCATCGGCAATGTAAAGGGCGTCGAATTTTTCTTCAGTGTTGAATGCTGCGACAGCGTGCTTGGTTGAGAAGGAAACACATGATTCCCGCAAGTTGATTATAGCGCCATTATCCTGCAAGAAGTCCATGCCAATAATCAAGTCTCTTGAGCACTCGGGAAGTACGATTAAGCTGGCGACGTACGTGAAGCCTCGAATTCCTATTCTAGCCGTACACTTGCCCGTCGGCTCGATGAGGTGTCCTCCTGCTTTGCGAACTTGTGGCCCTTTCCAAGGAGTCAGCACTTTCTTCAGTTTCCTGGCGAGCTCACTACTTACTACCGAGTAATCTGCACCTGTATCCACTAATGCGTCTACTTCGTAACCGTCAACAAACACACGTAAATCGGAAGCAACGTCACTCTTACGGCACTGGTTTCTGAGTCCCTCTTCGTCGCTCGGAGTCATCGATGGAGGTTCTTCTCTTTTCGCGTCGGCAGCGACCTTACCTCCCGAGGTCGCTGGCTCTAGTTTTCCCGACGCGGGCTCTGTGAACGGCGTCTTGGAGAGCTTGAAGACGGGTGGGGGCTCGGTGACCGATGCCTCAACGGCGCTGTTGACCGAGGTTGGTGTTGCTGGTAGGCGTATGGGGAGCTTTGACGAGTGGACAGGTACTCTTCGATTTCCAAGGGACGCTCACCATTTCGAGGGCAAGGTGCGTTCACCGGAAAACCGCGAAGCCCTGCCTGACGATAGTGGCACATTCTGTACAGGTGGCCAGCCTCACCGCAATGGTAGCAGAGGGGTATTCGGTCAGGAGTGCGCTATACATCGGCCTTCCTGAATCTTCTCTCGGGTGGCGGCAGCGTAGTACGAGGCATCGAGCTATTCATAGCGGAAGTGGCTGCGACGTCAGCACGTCCGGGAGTTTGCCTCAGCACATCGGCATATGAGAGGGTCGGCTGGCGCAGGAGTGGCGCTTGGGGCTGCGCACTAAGCTGTGGTTCCCGGACCACCTGTCTGACTTCTTCGCGAACGAGGTCTGCCAGCGAAGAGGGCGTTGGAACGTTCTGGTCAAGCCGTAGCCTCTGAAGCTCTTCTCGCACTACGGATCGCACGAGCTCTCGCATGACCTCCACGCTGTTTCCGAAGACGGCCGGAAATGCGCCCACAGAGGTGATGTTCATCTCCCGGTTGTACATCCTTGATCGCTGTTGCAACGTGCTTTCCATAGTCGTCGCCTCTGAACGAAACTCAGCGACGGTGCGCGGCGGGCTCCGAACCAACCCTGCGAACAGTTCCTGTTTTACGCCCCGCATTAGATGGCGTAGTTTCTTGTCCTCGCTCATGTTCGGATCCGCTCGGCGGAATAGGCGGGACATGTCTTCTACATACATGGCGACGCTTTCGTTGTTATGCTGGTTTCTAGCTTGCAGGGCAGCTTCGGCCCTCTCCCTGCGGTCGGTACTCGGATAGGTTGCCAGCAACTCCCGTCGAAAAGCATCCCACGACACAAATGTCGCTTCGTGGTTTTCTAACCATGTTCGTGCGCTGTCCTCCAATGCAAAGTAAACGTTTCGTAGCTTGCGCTCTCCGCTCCATCCATTGAACTCGGCCACGCGCTCAAAGCGTTCCAGCCAGTCCTCTGCGTCTTCAAATGTGTCGCCGTGGAAAGGCTCTGGCGTCATTGGCGAGTTGACTACGATATGAGTTG